>NC_143540.1:4902437-5057020 GCF_031878675.1 Megascapheus bottae
AGCCCCAGCAATGGCCAAAAAAAAAAAAAAGGTGAATGAGGGCAACTTCTTCTATTCCTAATTTAAAATGCATGGCATTGCTTCTAATATTCCACCACACTATACAATGTTTTCAGTGGATGTTTTGAACATCCATGTATAAAACTGTCTATAAGGCTCGATAAATGTTACCTAGGCCCTCTTGCCATCACCTGTGAATATTGGGGTTCAAAGAACCAACATAAAAATATCAATGCTTTAATTATTGCTCTTTCTGTAACTAATAATCTTTTCCTTCTGACGCATGAGTTTTGTGATTTTTCTATTGGCATCTGCAAAATACGGTATGTGAATTCATGAGCATTTATAAGATAGATGGCCCTTCACAGTTCCAGAAAACAAGATAGGCTACTTTATATCATTTTTCTTTCTTCATGTTTCTGAAATTTTTCTTAGGATGAATTTTGTAAGTTTGGTGGGGTTTTTTGTTTTTTGTTTTTTTGTTTTTGGGTTTTTTTTTTCCAGTCCTGGGCTTGAGCTCAGGGCCTGAGCACTGTCCTTGGACTTTCTCAAGGTTAGAACTCTGCCACTTGAGCCTCAGCACCACTTCCAGCTTTTTGCTATGTATGTGGTACCGAGGAATCGAACCCGGGTCTTCGTGCATGCTAAGCAAGCACTCTACCACTAGGCCAAACTCCCAGCTCCATGGTAGGGTTTTTTTGTTGTTATTTTTTTTTTCCAATTCTATATAGGTTAAGCCTTCTTTGTCCATCTTTCATTTCAGTCACTTGGTCTCAGAACAATTTTACTATTTTTCATTATTTCCTTTTGACTGTTTTTCTGGCTTTCTCCACTGTTCCCCAAGAAAAAATTTACTTTAATATATCTAAATATTTCATTTTTAATATGTTTCTTCTTGAACACCTTGCAATGCATTCTTACAAAAAAATTCTTAGGGTGGGGGAGGGAAATGGGAACAAAAATGTAAGAAGGGGTATCAATGTATGAGAAGTAATGGACCTACTATCTGGTGAATGTAACTGTAACCCCTCTACATTACCTCAATAATAAAAAATAAAATAAATTATGTTGCTTTTTTTGTCATTTCTTGGAAATGATCTTGGTCAGTTCTCACCAAATCTCTTTCCATGTTTCGTCCATTTCTCTTTTTAGTTTTTGAATCTCTAGTTCTAGTTATTTGTTGTTCTTTTTTTAATCTGCAAATGCATTTAAATCAGATCAGAACATTGTGCTATCAATGTCTTCTACTTTGTGGGTGTTTGTTAGAGAAAGCTTCTCCTCGCTTTTGTGCAGATTTGGTTTGGTTTTTTGTTTTAAATATAAAATAAATTCCTTTCTCTGTGTGTGTGGTGTGTGCAGTGTTCCTAGGTTGAATTGATGATCTTGGGTCAGCCTGGTGGGTGCATTTTCTTTGTGGATAACGTAGGGGGTGGAAAGGTTTCCTACATCGTAGTTCTTTGTGACCTTGGCGGGGTCGGTATTTTTCCTTTCTTTCCTCTACTGCCTTCTCTACAAAGGCTGTCTATCTTGGTTTGCCGTAATATTTCTCAAATCTGTGCTTCTCTGGGGCTGCCGGTCCCCATCCTGACCATTTCCCTTTTGCTGATGCTATGGAGGGGCTCTACACATCCTTAGCCTGTCCCTCTTCTCTTCCCGTCCCCTCTCCACTGGATCCCATCACCAGCTCTACAGAAAAGTGTGTTCGTTCCTCAATTTACAGTTACTTAGGTTGATGGTGGATGATGTGACTTGCTGATGTGTAGATGTGGAAAATGGGTGGGTTTTTTTAGTTCCTCTCCCACTTGACTGATTTTGGAGATCATGCAAGGGTGCCTGAACAGAGTCACGTGACTCCCTTTTATCTTCCAGATGTCAAAGCCCTTCCCTCTTCTTCGAAGTTGAGATAACAGTCTCACTTCCTACCTGAGTTACATGCCTAGACTGTAATCCACCTACCTAGAACTTCTCAGCGTTGCTGGGATGCAAGGCATGCATCACCACGTCCTGCTTGTCTCCATGAAGATAGAATTTCTCAGACTTTCCTGCCCTCCCAATCTCGGCCTCCCAAGTTGCTGGGATTACAGGTGTCAGCCAACCTTGTCTAGCTCTCTATTTGATGGTTACTTCTAATTACAAAACTTTATATTTGACTAACGAAGATTCTGAAAGATAGGGAAATATAATCACTCATTATCTGTTAGTCAGTAGTAAATCTATTAATATTTTGCATATTGATTACTTCATTCTTATAAGACCTTCATAGAAGGCAAGGCACATGATTTTTTTATGCTGTGTTCACCTTAAAGCAAAGCAATCTCTTTCAAACTGTTTTTAATATCCACAGTATACTCCATCATATAAATAGCCTTTGTCACCTGTTATCTGCCCATGTCCCCAACAGCCTGTCAGCTCCTTGAGGAAAGGGGTGTATCTGATTCATCTTTGTGTCCCCAATGTCTGGCACAGAGAAGGGTTCTTGATAAATGAGGGTGGGATCAAGACACAAATTAATTATCTGCAAGTTATCTAACTAGTAGCTTGTTGGGCATGTGGGTGATCTCCAATTGTTTAGTCCTCTAAATAACGTCAGTGCAGTCATAGTCGACATAAATCACAAATCGTTGGGTGCCTCTGCAGTTATTCCCTTCAGTTATTTCCCAGAAGTGGAATCGGCTGGTTCTACGGGTAGGGAAACAATTTCAAGTTGTTGAGAACACATTGCTAATCTGCCTTTCATAAGTTTGTTCCAGCCCACGTCCTCAGCACTCGCTTAGGGGAGTCTGGGTTCTGACATTCTCTTGAAACTGGAACCCTTAATCTCTCTAGGCATTTGTTCACTGAATGGGAGGAGAATGAGAACCCCATAAGCTAGGAACAGAAAGATAAGCACCGCTTGCTCTCACTCATAGAGGCTATCTAAAAAAATGGGGGTACACTGTGGAAAATTCCGTAAGATACAATAGAAGAAAAAACAGCACAATGAACCAGCACGCTCCCCTCAAGCAACTTCGACAACTCAAAATGATCACGTTGTGCCGTCATCGGTGTCTCCCCTGACAGGCACATAGACATTTATTGTTTTTGTCTTTTGCTGGGGCATTTTATCCACAAATATCTAGAGTACTTCTTAGCTGCCCTGTTGAGTGTTTCTATTTAGGAAATCTGTGCATTGGCTTCACAATGAGGGGTTTGTTTATAACGTTTCAGAACTCTTTGTTCTATCATTCCTCACACTCTCCTTGAATATTCTTTATGGAAAATGTGGCACTGTCCTTTTCAGCCGCACGCATGTCCTCCCATGGCATTTCATCTAGGACAAATGAGTAAGCAGCTAGGGCCTCATCAAAATCACCCAGATTTGCTGGAGAGAAGAACTCATCCATTTGCATTTGCTTAATGCATAAACAACTAATCTCCCAGGCCTGTGCTTTTTGCTAACCCCCACCCTAATCAAACTCATAATTCAACAGCATTAACACTGTTACAACTTAATTCATCTTCATTAAATGGCGGCTCATACCAAGAATGGGAAACGGGCCCATTCCCCTCCTCTCTCTATTAAACATCCTGGGAACAGCAAAAAAATCCCTCTCCCTTTCACTTTGTAGACTGGGCTGTGTGGTTTAAGCAGAACTCCCAAGATGGCAGCAGCATCTTTATATTCCCTCAGTTGAAACCATTTATCCAGAACCTAATGGAAATTGGAATCTTAGTCTGGCACATACTAATAATGGAGAAGGGTAGGGTGAAGAAAGAGAAACAGATAGAAGGGAGAGAAAGACATGTCTGCAAGGTGGCACAAGTCATTTAAAAAAAAATAAGTGCTTGCAGCGACATAACCCCAGCCAGGCTGGAAGAGGAGAAGGCCACACTAGCCTCAGGCTCAGGCCGACCATTCCCTGTGCTAATCCCAGTGACAGCAACTAGAGCTGCAGGAATCTGAGCCACCAGCCTGACTTCAGCATCTGGCTTGGAGACTGAGCTGTGGACTGACCAGTAGAAGTTCTGTCATGTGGGTGAAGAAATATCAGCCTGTCAAGGCCCAGGAACCAGTTGTGGCTAGGCTCCAAAGCTTTCTGCAGAAAAGTACAAAATGCCCTTTTTATTAATCTGTTCTTGCATTCAGGTCAAGCTTTCTTTCCCCTGCCCAGTCCTTTAGCATCATGCAAATCCATGTGCAGAAAGATGGCGAGAGAGAAAGGCAGCTCAGCTTTCCCATAATATCAGGATACATTCTGTGTATGTGTATGTGTATGTGTGTGTGTGTGTGTGTGTGTGTGTGCGCGCACGCGAGCATGCACATGTGTATGTTTGTGTGCATATGAAGAGACTGTGTGAAGCTTCAAAAGCTAGAAGTTACAAAGCACCTTCTTTAACATGAAGCCTGCTGTCAAGTGGTAAACAAGAGGGATTCTGAGGGATTACAGTGTGGAGCTGAAGCCAGGCCTCTGCCAATGCATTGGGTGATGACTGGGTGCAGGCCCAGTGGTGCCCGGAAAGGTTTTGAAAGGCTCGAGGCCGGCACGAGGTGTGTGAAACCAGAGCTCTGCCTTTCCGTGGAAAAAGCTAGTGCGGAGAAATAAGGAGGAGACTGGCTCTCTCACCATGAAACGTGTTTAAAGAAGAATCTTTTGAATTAAAATAGATGCGTTCCCAAAATAATCTTGTTTTGAAACATCAGAAATCTTAGGAAGAGGAAAAGGCTATCAATACACTTACCCTTTGAATCTCTTATGGCCCTTTCTATTTATAATGTATTTTTCCTCCACGTGGCTTAAAACCATGAACAGATATTATCACATTAACTCTTGCCTTCCCTCCTGCCCTTCCACAGACTCCTGCCCTCCACGGATGCAGAGGACACAGTCCTAACTCTGGTGACTGAGGCCTCTCTGCTTCCCTTGCTCTTCTGTGTCCCCTGGTCTGCTTGGACCTGAGAGAAACCTCTGGGGTCCCTTCCTTCCTTGACTAAATGAATACCAGGGCACAGGGAGCCTGCTGGAGTGAGATGCTAGAGTATCAAGCTGGCCTGAAGATCTGTAGGCCAATTTTCTATTGCAGGGTCTTGTGCAATGATGTCACCATGAGACCATGCAAGGTCTATTATCACTAAGTTTCTGATGCTCACTGGTTAGGTATTTTTTTTTTAAGAGTGGCAATAGGGACTTTGGTGTCCCTCCTGAGTTTTCAGACTTCATGCATGTATCAACTGTGTGGGCTGCTACTTTGAATCCTCTTCCTGAGGTAACTCTTTGCCTTGGAAAATCAATAACCTGGCAACCCATGACTGACATGTCACCTGTTAGCTCCCAAAGGCAGATGACTGGCTCTGTCCCCTCAGCAGGGAGAGGGCCCTCTGATAGACACTGTGGACTCCCTGGGGAAGGACTGCCAACCCCTGAGAAGCATTTGACATGTGACTTCTGCCGGGGCAAGGGCACAAGCAGGCCTACCGAAACCTATGCCATGAAGGAGATGACTTAAAAATATATACACAGCCAGGTGCCAGGGGTTCACAACTGTGATCCCAGTGATTCAGGAGGCTGAAATCTGAGGATCATGGTTCAAAGATATCCCTGGTAGGAAAGTCTTTGAGACTCTTATCTACAAATAACCAACAGAAAACCACAAGAAGTTCTGTGGCTCAAAGTGGGAGAGTACTAGAATTGAGTAGAAAAAGCTCAGGGACAGCACCTAGGACGCAAGTTCAAGCCTCATGACTGACAAAATAATATCTAGCCAACTAGATAGATAGATAGATAGATGGATAGATAGATAGATAGATAGGTAGATAGATGGATAGATAGATAGATAGATGGATAGATAGATAGATAGGTAGATAGATAGGGCATATACACATACCCATGTAATTATATATACAAAATTTCTTAGTTTGTTGCTTCTTGCTATCATTGAGTATCTTAGCCTAGGTAATTTATAAAGTAAAGAAATTTGTTTATTTCTGTTTCTTCAGGCTGAGAAGTCCAAGGCTAAAGGAAGGGCAGCATCTGGTGAGGAAAGTCTTGCTGGTTAAGGACAATGCGGCATCAGCAGGATGTGACATGGAATGTCATGGAGATGAGGTACATAAAGGAGACAGAGCAGCACTGGCTCCCAAGATAACCCATTAACCTATTACTCCACTAAACATCCATCAGCAGATTCAAACATTCACAAGTCAAGGCCCTTGTTTTCTAATCACCTATTGGAGGCTCCACCTCTTAATCCTTCAGAGCCGGATTCAACTTCAACAGGAATTTTGGTGAACACAAGGTCATGTGCAAAATGAATATTTACAGAACAAGGAATTTTAAGCTACATGATAGCTGAAATCCTATAATCCTAGCTACTCAGGTAGGTGAGACCTGGAGGATCATAATTTGAGGCTAGCTCTGGCAGAAAAGTTCCATGTCTAAGATAACCAGCCAAAATCTGGGCCAGAGGCATGGCTTAAGTGGTAGAGCACCAGACAAACAAGCAAGCTGAGCAAGCACAAATCCCTGAGTTCAAACTGCAGTACACTAGGTTTAAACCAAACAATAATAACAAAAAGGAATAGATATTATGAAAATTCATTTTGATGATAATTACAAATTACAAAGGTACACAATTACCATAACCCCCTCACATACATACACACACAAAAAAACTTAATTTGAAAAAAATTTCACTGACCAACATGGCTTGCAATACTTATTTTTTTATATTATTTGGCTACATGCTCTTTGATTAAGTCTCCATATGAAGATGATTTTATAATATTTTTGTCCAGAGAATAGATGGAAATTCAATGTTCTCTTCAGATACGCCGGTTGAAATTTGATTTAAATTATTGATCACTAAGAAACATTTCTTTTAGCTTCACTGCTCATTATTGTCAGTGCTAGATCTTTTCTTTTAGGATTGTTGTGAAATTCAGGAAAATGGTTATCAAGTTTCTTTCTTAGATGAGTGGTTAGAATGGTACTTAGGGTTTGAAATATTGCTAGGAGCCTATGTATAAAATAAGAATTCTAATTGGCTCTACTTTTCATGAATCCCATCAAAAACAGGTATGGGGGGGGAAGGATATATAATTATTCTCTATCTAAAGCATATATAGAGTATGTTCTGTCTTGCGATGTTCCTCTACAAAGAAACTTCTTTACAGAGATTTGGAAGCCCTGCCTCAAGTCCCGTCTGTTAGTGACCAATGTAAGGAAAGGGAGGAGAATGAATGCTCAGGTCATCAACAGCACACATTTTTCAAGTAGCAGTGGGGGGATTCTCTCGGAGGGGCAGTTCCAATGTCCCCTGTTCTATCCAGGCTGCAGTGGGACATCCAGCAGGCTGTCTACACCAGAAAACCCAAGCTACACATGACAGCAAAGCCCATAGGAGCCCACTCCCACCCACGCTCCAAGAGTGGCCGTCCTGTTTCCTTATGGGACTTTTGACCTTGGGGAAGGAGCCAAACTTAGATGATGCAAACATGAAGAAGAATCAGGACCACAAAGCTATTTCGTTCCCTGTTCCTTTGCTGACAACACAAGCTTCCAAGGACTGGCCAGCCGAAACCTAGAGACGCCATTTCCTTGAAAACAGAGAGCAGAAGCGTTGGGGAATGTCAGGCCGGGCACTGCTTCCAGCACCGCAAGAAAATTGGATACATTCATTAACGGTATCTTATAAAACAAATTCAAATTGATCAGCCAGTAAGTCAGGGTATTGCCACCCTGATGGAAACCGATTTAAAGAAACATAAATTGAGTCGATAGCAAATGTGGAAGGAAACAGGAGTCAGGGGAAAGGATAGGCTGTAGCATTATTGGAGTTTATGTTATTTATGATCAGGGACTCATAGTTTTGGCTTTTTTTTTTTAGAGTTCTCATGACAAAGCCTATGAAAGACCCTAGTCAGATCTATGAGAGATCAGGGTTCAGGAGCTTAATTGAAAATATTAAATAGAAGACAGCAGTCTAATTAAATATAAAGGAGAAGATAAATTGGTAAGTTGTGTCTACAGGCTGGAAGAGAGATCATGAACAAAGGGCTCGAGCACAGACGCGTTGGAACAGGGGAAGAATATTCATTGTGAGTTGACTCAGACCCTCTCTGTCTGAAACTGCTACCAAGACTCCTTTGAGTGACCCAGAGCCCCTTTGAAGGCAGACCTGGTGCGGCACTGGGGCTCCCTGAATCTCTGGAGACTGCATTGTGCAACGTGCATTGCATTGTGAGGCCTCACCACACTCGAGAGACAGAAATATCCTACCATGGATGCACAAGACTGGCATGCATCAACCCCATCCCAGCAAGTGCAAACCTATAGTTCCCCCCGCCCCCAAAAAAACCCAAAATCTACTGGACACAGGGCAGGCAGGCTAACCCTGGGTCACACAAACTAGGAGATGGGATGCAGTCTACCCCTGATGTCTCACAGAAATAAATGAGGGAATTCAGGACAAGAGAGCTGTAACACTGCCTCATGTTGGAGTGGCCTGACCTCAACAATGTGCTCATACAAGAAAGGACTGCACCTGGACTTGAAGGTTATGCGTGGACAGGAGATGGACTGCTGGCTCTGCTCTTACACTTAGACAAGGAGGATTACAGGAAGCAGCCACAAACTACGGTAGGTCAGGCGACTCTTCCAGTCTGAGACAGTAGCTTTCCAGTGCTGTCATAAAATATCTGAATCAGTCAGCTCATAAAAGGGAAAAGGTTTGCTTGTGACTCACAGGTGTTGAAGGGAGGGATGGGGAGAGGGAAAGAAAAGAATAGGGAAGGGGAGAGGAGGGAAGTAGAAGAGAACACTGGGCAGGCCTGGAGATTCAAGATGCACCTGGCATAGTTGGGAGTCTACTGCAGCCAGTTGGTGACAGAGACATGCACAGCAGGTGACTATCAACTTCTAGGCTTGGGCCTTTCGATCTGAGTTCACTTTCACTCCCGTCCGCTGTCCTGGCTTCTCTGAGATTCTGAGTGAGAAGGACGGTTGGCAAGAAGCAGGGACAGTGCCAAAACAATTACGGCAAGTGGGTGTGAGGTTGTCTAGGGCTGGATGGAGAGGTGCGAACCCATGCTTCTGTTCTGAGCCGGGCTGGCATCTCCTCCAGGCAGACAAGCTGCAGTCCCATGTCATCCCAAGACCCAAGACTATGTTCTAGGTCCCCAGGATTCTCCTCCCAAACTCTCAGGCCCAGAACTGGGGTGCTTGGGACTGGTGTTTTCAGAGGCCCCAGAAAGAGCAACCTGCAGCTTTGAGGCCAACCAGGAAAACAGGCTGCCTGGTTTCTCCCAGAGAATTTTTTTTTTGCCAGTCCTGGGCTTGAGCTCAGGGCCTGAGCACTGTCCTTGGACTTTCTCAAGGCTAGCGCTCTACCACTTGAGCCTCAGCACCACTTCTGGCTTTTTTCTATATGTGGTACCAAGGAATCAAACCCGGGTCTTCATGCATGCTAGGCAAGCAACTTTAACCACTAGGCCAAACTCCCGGCCCTCAGAGAATTTTTTGTTTTGTTTTCTTTCTTTTTTTTTTTTTTGCCAGTCCCGGGTCTTAAACTCAGGACCTGAGCACTGTCCTTGGACTTTCTCAAGGCTAGAGCTCTACCACTTGAGCCACAGCACCATTTCTGGCTTTTTTCTATGTATGTGGTACCAAGGAATCGAACTCCAGTCTTCATGCATGCTAGGCAAGTACTCTACCACTAGACCAAACTCTTGGCCCTTCTCCTAGAGAATTGTTGTTTTGTTTTTTTTTTAAGTGAGTTGTGTTGTTTGTTCTGTAACAAGTGAGAGGAGGCTGTGTCCTCTTTGCAATGAGGATACATCCACTCTTGAGCTAGGTCCACAGGCTCATTGTGAGAGATCGAAGCAGAGTCCCCTAGGACAAGTAGACATCCTTTCTGTCCTCAAAAAAAAGGCCCCCACATTTAATACCATGAACATAGTTTAATAGTTCAGAGTACGACCTGGCTTTGCCTTATGAATTGCCTAATGTCATCTCCCTCATTTACTTCCACCCTGTGTTCCAGGCCTCAGAGATCCCTGAAGCCAGCTTCTCCTTTTACCACTTACACTGAACTTTGGTTATAAACTGACTTTTTATCTCAAGAATAAGACTGGGACCTTACACATGTACATGTACACACACACACACATACACACACACACACACACACACACGCATACTTAGTCTACCTTCTCTCTGTTGATCTTATGAGAGGTGATTAAATAAATATTCAGTGTTTACAGTGGTATGACTAAATATAACTGACAACTAAACGACCTACCATTCTATGGCTATAGTTTCTTTCTTTAAACAATTCATTGCCAATTTCCTTGGGAGGGTTGGGAAATGGTTGTCTCTTTTTTCTTTTTCTTTTCTTTTTTTTTTTTTACCTTATGTGTTTCCATCAATAAATTTCCGAACTCTCCATATAGCAGGCAAGCTGGCAGTCTTACGTTCTTAGTGACAGCACCCTGGATCCCTTCATCCTTCCCAGCTTCTCTCCAGACCTTCCACACATTTGTGACTATCATCCTGGGACTCTTCCACTCCCCAATACACACATACATACACACACACACACACACACACACACACACACACACACACACACACACCCCTCCACCATCTTGCCAGGAACTCCCTGGTCTGGATCCCATTTTTCCTCCTTCTTAGTATTAGGTCCGACTGGAAGAAATGACTTCTTCCTTGGCTCTCTCCCACTGCACCCTGGAAATCCCCGCCCAGCACCTGTAACCCTGGCAACTGGCATGCCTGGGGGTAGTGGGAGGTCCCCACTGAGGCATTTCCCTATCCTCTGAGGTCACATCCGTTTCTGCTGTGTCTATACCCTTCCCCCTATATAATCACTCACTTCCTGCCCTAAGCTCTCTTGCTCCCCAGGCTCCATCTTGGGCGGCAGGAGTCTGCTCTTTCCTCATGTAATAAACCCTCTTCTCCTGAACTGCGTGGAGTTTCCTTTGGCAAACCTTACACTTAGATTACTTCCTTATCTGGTGATGCGACTTCCTGAGGCATCCTGAGAAATGGTGCCTGATTCTGAGAACCTGAATGTTTTCAAATTTCTTCCTTGGCAGGGCATCATTTAGTTGACTGAGGGTGGAGGTCCTGTTAAGATTCCTTCCCCCACCCCCTTCATCATTTTGAAGGCATTGTTCCTTTTTCTTTAGAGCAGACCTGGGGCTTAAAATCAGAGCCTTATGTTTGAAATCAACTCAAGCACATGAGCCATCCTCTTAATTCTTTCTCCTTTAGTTTTTTTTTAATCAGATAAAGTCTATCTTTTGCCCATAGTTGACCTCAAATGGTTGGCTCCAACCTCCACCTTATACATTATAAACATAACTGCCATACACCAACGTATTGGTTGGGATGAAGTTCTTGTTAACTTTGTGCCCAGGCTAGCCTCCGACCATGACACTATCAGACTCCACTTCCTGGGTAGCTGAGATTACAGGCATGAGCCATTGTTCCTGGCCCAGAATATACCACTTTTCTTCATCAAGACGTTAAGTGATTCCACCCCAACTCCATAGGTAATAACTGCTAACTCTGCTCTGCTTGGCTCAGAAGTCTGGATTCCTTCCAGGGTCTCACCATAAATGTGGAGAGGCATTATCGTATTCCCAGAAGGATGCAGTTTCACCAGGAGGATGTTTATGAATAAGCGCTGTGCTTCACAGATGTTTATTTGTTAACTCAAGAAGTGTTTATGCAAGGCCTAGGCTAGGTGCAGTCCTGTCCTCAAAGAGGGCAAGTCCTGTGCAGGAAGGAAAACAAATAGTCACTGTTCTCTGGTAACTGCCCCTGCCTTTCCTCAGATATTTCTTTTTTTTTTTTTTTGCCAGTCCTGGGCTTGAGCTCAGGGTCTGAGCACTGTCTTTGGACTTTCTCAAGGCTAGAGCTCTACCACTTGAGCCTCAGCACCACTTCCGGCTTTTTTCTATGTATGTGGTACCAAGGAATCGAACCCGGGTCTTCATGCATGCTAGGCAAGCACTTTAACCACTAGGCCAAACTCCCGGCCCCTCCTCAGTTATTTCTGAGAGTCCTCAGATATCTCTTGTGTGACTGATCCCCTAGATGGAGTTACTTACCTCATCTTTCATTCCTTATTTTCTAGCCCTATCAATTTGGCTCCAAGTACTCTTGTGTCCAGACACAGCTACCCTCAACCTGTAACACCTGCCATTCCACAGCAGTGCCTAGGACTCTGAAACCCTAAAGTCACTAAAAATAGGGCTACGACATCTAGAGCCCAGTCCAACTAAAGCCATGCTGTATGGGGGCCTAAAGGAGGTTCTTCTGCATGCAGTTTTTATGACATGGTAGACAGGTTAGGGAGTCTTCAGTGCACTACATCCATCCTCTCCTCTCTACCTCCTGCAGATTCCTCTGGCCCCGTGACCTTCACTTCGTGCCCTCGTGCCCTGAATCCCTGTGAGTCTCCCTTCTGAGAAATGGAGGGCTAGTGTTGATGGTCTCTGCTTTTTCCAATCCATCATTCTTGGTTTTGTACCTAATTCTTTGATTTTTTTTTTCACTGAAGAAGTGACTTAGGGCACTTAGTAAGTTACATAAGGTCCTGAATCAGAAGACTTCGGCTCAATCAAAATTATAATCAAAGAAAAGAACAAAGTCACACGTCTCCCCTGGTTGTATTCAGTCCCTGAACATTTAGAACTGAGAGTAGAAGCAAAAGGAAATAGATATTAAGGTTGGAGGAGCCTCAGCTTCCTGCAGGTTATTTTTGTTTGATTTTGTTTGCTCTTCCAAGTCTGGAGATGTTCTTCCTGAAGCATTCTATATTATAGGACTCTAAAAGAAGGCAGAACCACAAGAGTCCAAGATCCATCTTAGAAACTGGGTTTGAGACCTAGTATGCAAGAGGAGAGTCGAGCTGATTGATTCTGTTCTCTCTGGAAGGTCTGGCAGACCCTGTGTTGTCTCCCTTCTAGGCCCCACCTCTTCAGCTAGCCATGGCCCTTCCATTTTGGGATCCACAGACTACTTGCAGAAGTTTTCAGCCCACGGACAAGTCCCAGCTTGCCAAGCTAGTCCAAAAAAAGCACCTAGGGGCCATGAAGGCAGGTTGCCTCATAGAAGAGGGGCACTGCCCAGTTTTGGTAGCTGACTCTCTCTGTAAATAGCAGACATGAGCCTCCTTGGCTCCAGAGGAAAGAGACTGCTGGTAATAGTGCCTCGCCATGGATAGGACTGAGATTGGAATGGTTCTTTATCACAATGGCTTCTGGATTCAGACTGAGGATGGCCTTTAAGGATGGACCTCCATAATTCCACCCTCCTCTCTCTCCTTGTTTTTTTTTATTACTGTTTCTGTGTCTTCTTCCTTCCCTTTGCTTTCATTCTATTTTTCTCATGTCTATTTGGTGCCAAATGTGGTCCTGGACACTGAGATAAAGACACAAATGAATCCCACCTATGCAGGAGGTCCAAGCAATAATGTAAGATCCCACTTGAAAGATGCAGCAACCAAAAATTCGCTATGGGCATGTCTCAAATGGAAGCATGCCCTGTGAAAAGCAATCCCATCTTAGGATCACATTTTAGGGACCTTTCCATAATAGCATTTCTAGCTTAGCTATGAGTGGAGAAAAAGGAGAAAGAAGGTATCTTTGGATTCACCAAATTGTTGTTTCCTTGGATGGAGAGGAAGAGACTCACACTCCAACCTAGTTTAAGTGCCTTGTCTCTGACTGATCCTTGGGAGTATTGGAAGAAGCCCTCTGCTACCAGTAATCCTTCCAGGAGCTAATAATCCAGCTCCTAGCAGAAAACCAGTTCATATTAAAACCAAATCGTGACCTGGACGGGAAGGGGTAAGTGAAGAGGAGGTGCAGGGGCAAGATCTCTGTGTGATGCTTACTTGTTCAGCCATGAGAAACCTCTGCTGTGTGCCAGGCATACATGGAGAACAACACAGTAAACAAGAGAGGCAAGAAGGTGTGCACAGAGGGACCACACTCTAATTATCCAGACGCTTCCCAAGTTTATATGTCCATTGAGGAAAATGGACTTTAATGCAGGATGATGCCATAGGCTAGTCAATAGTAGGCTGGCTGACCTTCCTTCCTTCCTTCCTGCCTTCCTTCCTTCCTTCCTTCCTTTTTACCTTCCTCTTTCCTTTTGCAATACTGAGAATTGAACCTGGCCTTAAGCATGCTAGCAAACACTCTACCACTTCCACCACACACATCACAGCATACACTACTGCTAATCTGCCCCCCAAAAAAAGAAATTGATGAATAATTATAATTAACAACCAATCAAAACTAATTAATGATTGTGAATTTATCACATGGTGACACAGGTTAAGGAGGAAGCCTCAGCTGCCCGGGGGCACCCAGGTTGTCAGACCTGCCACCCTCCATATTTCCCTGTCCCCTGGCAAATTCCTCATGTGTTGGATGAGCTGCAGAAGTTAAAGATGTCTGTGGATATACCTCTGCTTTATGCTTTCCTCTGGACTATCTCAGAGGCCCTTCTTTCCCTCAGGGATGCTGTGGAACCCTACTAACTGGCTGTGCTGTGCAGTGACTCTCTCTGGATCTCCCACCATGGGCCCACCATTGGCACAGCTGTCCCCTTCCAACCGCCACACCCATCTGCTCACAAAGATGGGCTGCCCGCGACCTGCAGTGAGCTGAGTGTCTGGTTCAAGGAAGCAGGAAAGGTCACCACTTGTGTATGGGCATTTTCACACCCCCAACTCTGAAGACTCGTCTCTCAGAAAATAACAAGTGCTGCTGCCTCTCGCAGGAAGAACCAGAACAATGTATGCCCCAGTCTTTCCAATCACGGCTGCTTCTACCAGCTTTAGCTTTCTGTGGAAGAACATTTGCTTTACAAGGAAATGGTATTTCTCCTTCAATATTCTTCTTAGATGACAGGGCTGTGATTGGAATCAGGGCATGACAAACCATGCCCCAGTGGTTATTTCCATTAGTGACTTTTGACTCTTCAGGGATACCTAGAGTACTGAGCACCTGGTCCCCTCCACTTCTCACTCACCCCTGCCTCCCACCCCACTTGCATACTGCTCAGCTCAAGCAGGTTCTGACAGGCTGACCCAGTGCCTCTTGGCATATTAGAGCCTGTGCAATCTGGTCAGGAGCTCAGCTGACCCTTCTTTGCCAGAGCTTCCTATATAGTCCCTCCTCACATTGTTGTTTCTCTCTCTCTCTCTCTCTCTCTCTCTCTCTCTCTCTCTCTCTCTCTCTCTCTCTCTCTCTCTCTCTCTCTTTCTCTCTCTCACTCTCCCCCCCCATCTGTCTGTCTGTCTCCCTCTCCCTCTCCTAAACCAGATCTTGAACTCAGAGCCTCACTTGACTTGCTTTACTCACGGCTAGAACTCTACCACTTAAGTCACAACTGCAGTCTAGCTATTTTTCTGGTTAATTGGAAGATAGAGTCTCATGGACTTTTCTTCCTGTACTAGCTTTGAAACGCTACTATCTGGATCTCAGTCAGATCTCTTGAGTATTTAAGATTGTAGGCATCAGCTACTGGTGGTCAGCTTATTCTTTCACTTTCATACTTTCATCCTCAGTGTCTCCATCTCTATCCAGCGCAATGACTTTATTCCTAAGGGATGCTGTGAGGCTCACATGAGACTATAGACAGAGAATCCTTGAGCAGCCTTCCTGGTACTTAAGAAGCCCTCCTTGTTAGCATTTGCTATTTGCACAGTTGGTGCTATTTACATTTTTCTGCCCTTACCCTGGGCTGGAAGCTTCCCTTCTTACTGTTAATGTGACATGCACTAATATAAAGCAGGCTTGTGTTTTGGTCTAGTGTGGACAGGGGGTCAGAATAAGATAAGGGAAGTGTGAAGGTCTAGGAGAGTTTCCCCAACCCTTACCAGGCCTCGGCTCAGGAAACCTAGCCATCACCCCAAGGTAGAAAGCACTTGGACAACTAGAACCTCAGCCTGCCAAGGACAGGATGACCCCCAGCCCAGGTCAGAAGTGTACTTGTTCGCCTGAGTTTACCACCCCTCCCGGCCCAGAACAACAGGTGTGTATGTGCTCGGTAACTTGAGCCTACCTTCTAAAGGCCTGAGAAATTGAGAGAGGACAGACAGCTCTTTCTTCAGACAAACCACAAGGCCAATAAACAAGTTTTCAAGGAGACCAAGGCCAGCTCCAGACTCTGCAAGGACTGGCTGTCCGTCTGGGGACAGTCCAGGACTTTTGCTTTAACAAGCAACATCATCACCATCTTTTGAACACCCAGTGGATGCTGCCAGGCACCAAGCCAGGTTCTTTCCAAGACCTCTTTTCTTTAACAAAAGTATATAAACACACTTAAGATGCAGATATATGATCTCTAACTTCTGATGTCTGAAAAGTTCCACTTACCCCACCCACTTAGGAAGGAGAAATGCTCCCTTAGAGCTATTGATAAGCTATCTGCAAACTTTCAGAGTAGGGAAGGGTCTAAGAGCTTCATGATCTTCAGCAAAGTGTAAAAGCAGAGCTGTGGCTGCTTTTTACACTGAGGTCCCTACTAAAACATACTGAGGAACTGTCACTGCTGGTGGGACATCCTTGAACATCACAGGTACATGGCTCAGTCTCTGAGCCTGAGCTTACTCATTGGCAGAATGTACAGAGTAACAGTACTTTCCTCTAAGAACTGTTGTGAGTACTGAGTACAGTACTCAGAGGAGAGTCTAGCTGGGAATAAAAATCCGTTACTCTGGCCAGGAGTGTGGGCTAGTGGTAGAGTGTTTGCCTAGCAGGCATGAAGCCCCGGGTTTGATTCCTCGGTAGCACATACACAGAAAAAGCCAGAAGTGGCACTGTTGCTCCAGTGGTAGAGTGCTAGCCTTGATATCCTAGTTCTTTTCATTTGCATTATTCTCTCAATATTTCCTACATGCAGGCTGAATACTTGCTTGAATAAATGAACTAATGGATTAAAGCATGAAATGTCCAAAGATATTTCATAACCGGTAGGTTACCAGTATATACATCCTAATAAAAGTGCTCCATAGATATAAACCTAGCATATAAATCTCTTTCCTCCTGCATTTCTTCCCACTCCTTAGACTCTCAATCGATTTCTTTTTTTAAGGGGAGATTTTGTGATTGCCTTATGGGACTAGGATGCCTAGTTAATAACTTGGCAAGGGTTCGTGTACATTCTCTCTCTTCCTGATATCCAATATGAACTTCTCCCAGCACAATTGCAAGATTCATTTCTCAGTGATGTAGGTTTCAGATAAAAGGTACCCAGGGTGACCAGCTGACCCAGAACTCAATTCTCCTGGGCACTCAGAAGTAGCAGGATTTGGGAACCAATTTTCCCTGACCTGCTCTTAATGAAGCCAATTGAGAACTCAGATCGTTTATCGGATGTAATGGCAGTCAGGAAGACCAGGGCCTCACTCCTTGACACAGCTTCCAGGTTTCCCACCCAGAGGCTTGACCACACAGAATACATGCTGGCTACAGAACCAGACAAGGGTCCAGGTGAGCAACAGCAATAAATACTCCAAATACCTTTCAGAATAGAATCCTCACAGCAGATGGTGTAACAAGGCTGGGGCTGCTACTCCAGCAAGAGCTGGACGTTAGCTGGTTGGGCTCTGTGCAAATTTCTAACTTCTCTAGGCCTCTGCTTCAAACATAAGATGAGAGTAGGTAGCTATGAAGGAATGCCTGAGTGGATGCATATAAAATCATAGCAGCTGCATTGTCTTAGGAGTCTTTCCTTGACATTATAAGAGGCATTTTGCTGTGCCAGAAGCTGGCTCCAGCCCTGGCTCCATCCCTATCCCACCCACAGGGATGGATCAAGTCCCAGGGGTTTCCATGTTCAAAATCCTTTCATCAAGATTCTACTGCCACCTATGCTGCCCTCCTCGCAAGCTTGGCCTCTGAACTACATGTGATCAGGCTCTAGTTTGGTATTTTACCTCAAATTAGGGCTCATTCATTTTCTTGGGGAGAGGGGAGTCCTACGTATTTGAGAATCGAGTGAGAGCTTTGTCCTTCAACCTTTGAAAGGTGACCACCAATTCACATGTGTTTTTTCGGGGAGGGGGTAACACGTGGCACTTCCCTGTACAGGTTTCCTGAGGACACATATCCCCCAAAGTCATGATCCCCCTCCTTAGCTGACCTTCAGTGGCTCCTGGCCTTCCTGTCGATGCCAGCTCTAGTGTTCCATGGGCCACGTGTTCATGGATCACCTTAAAAGGCTCAGGGTAACAGTCCCTCACTTCACAGTTTATAATGTGCCACCAAGTAAAGTGACACATTGACACATTCTGGCTTGAACCATCCCAGAAACTAGTTCTATCCTTGTCCCTCAGCTCTTACTTCATGGAGAAAGAAAGATAGAAAGGGGCAGAAAGAATGAAAATCATATATGCCTTCTCAAAATTGGGGGCGCCTTGTAAGAAGAGTCCACCTCTGAGCTGCCCCTGGACTCTCTCCAGCCCTTGAGATTTGTCCTGCTCCCTAAGCCCCTCCCTGTGGGCTCCAAGGCTCGCATCCCGCACGCCACCTGTCCTGCGGCATCACTAACAAGTCCTGCTGTCCTGTAAAGCTCCTCCAGGCTCAGCCGCCAGAGCAGAAGGGAAGAATTAAGACACTGGAGTTGAAAGATACCAGGCTTCAGAAGACAGCTCTAAACAGACTTGAATAGCAGGAAGTTTCAAAGGCACTCGTTGAAGTCCTTGGAAAACTCCAGCCACCTCCTCTGTCAGCTGGCAGTTCCCATCTCTTTTGGATCTCTTTGAGCTCTCATCCAGCCACTAGTTCAGGGTCTTGCAAAGGAACCAGAAAGAGCCTTTGTACTTAGGCCTTTCAATAGAAAGGGGTTGGTGGGGGCTTTGAGCCCTCCCAATCAGACACAATGAATGTCTCAAAGCATCTAAGCCAGAGGTGTCAGCCCTCTTCCCGTCAGGAAATGATGGCATTTTAAAAACGTATTATTACTTACTGTTATCCTCGAGTAGCTGTACAAGGGTGAGGTGTTCATTTTTGTAGAATGTGCATCTTGATCAAAACCACCCCTTCCACCTTTCCCCTTCCAGGCTCAACAGGTTCCCTAGTCCCTTTTTCACGTGCGTACCTACATTGAATCTCATGATTGCCTTCGCCCACCGTTCCTCTTTCCAAATCATCTGCCCTTCCAATATGCCCCCTGAAGTCAAGATGAAAGTCATTTCATTAAGCTGTCTGAACCACACCATAAGATGACACCATTTTAAGCTTAATCTTAAGATGGTATGCTACCAGAATGGGGAGGAAACTAAGGGTCAGTAAAAAGCCACTTATTTTCCCATACCCCTTCTAGGAGTGAGTGGACCAAGCTAGACAAGTGACATGGTTGAGTGGAATATCCCTCTACCTACATATGCCTCACAGCGCACAGCTTCCTCAAAGGAAGAATCCCCATCCACAGTGGCACACCCTCTTCCTCAACTGCCTCTACTCGGTGGTGTTGGCAAGGCTATTGAAAAACCTGAGCATCACTAAATAATGTTCCTGGGATTAGGCAGAGTTTTGAAATATTCGCATATTCTGGTTTGCAAGGGCAGCTGTAACAAAGTACCAAAGCAGCTTCAAGGACAGGGAGGTAGCTAGTGTGGTTTGCTCTGTTCACTGATGAAACCCAAGCGCTTAGGGTAGGCTGCATCCCAGATAGAGTTGAGCCATGATGGAAAACTCAAGATGTGTGTTGTGAACCCAAGGGCAGGAAGAGAGAAAGAAACCAGTTGTCCAGTGAGGCTGGCACGAATGACAATAGTGAAGGGGATGTGGAGGGAGAAAGGACACCCATAAATCCGACTGGGTGATAAGATGAGTGAAAAGCAGGAGAAGGAGGGGTGATGCTGCCACCATGAGTCATTGCGTCCTGAGGATGCTTCCTACAGAGGGAGGGGCACAGGAGAAAACTAATATAAGACTCAAGCCAGCCGGGCAAGATGGCTTAGGCTTGTAACTCTAGCTATTCAGGAGGCTGAGCTCTGAGGATCCCTGTTCAAAGCCAGACTGGGCACTAAAGACTGTGAGATTCTTATCTCTAATTAACCACTAGAAAACTGTGGCTCAAGGGGTAGGGTGGTAGCCTTGAGCTGAAGAGCTCACGGAGAGCCCCCTAGCCCAGAGTTCAAGCCCCATGATTGACAATAACAAAAAAGGACTCAAGCCAAGGGTTTAGCTGTGGAAAATCCAGCCCCAAGTACTGAATGTGGAGGTAGGAGTCCAGTGGGAGGAAATAAAAGATAAGCCCATGGGCCAAGTCTGTAGTCAGTAGCTGATGACTGTCCAGTGTTGACTGAAGAAAAAAAGGAGACACCAAGGAAGATGAGGAGCAGAGTTCAAAGGGACAGTCGAAGAACTCAGAACCCTGCAAGAAGGGAGATTGGGGTCCATACCATCCCCACATGGCTAGGGGGGCCAGGAGATGACCGCCAGGACTGCTTATTGGACTTAGCTGTGGAAGGGCAGTAGAATGCCCAGGGAGCATGGGGTGAGGCAGATGGAAGGGGAGTATCTCCATGTAAAGGGAGGCAGGACAAACAGAACAGCTAGTGCAGCCACACTTTGGGAGAATGCCATGACATGCAGAGAGGAAAAAAAGGGGGGGGGGGAGCAAAGCAGACTGTTTTCTAAATGGAAGAAGCATGAAGAAGGGCCTAATATATAGTTGGTGATGGAAATACACGTGGGAACAGTACTACCCCCAGGCGGTCTCAGAGGACAGATGTGCCAGCCAGCCTGGGCTCCTTTGGGGGTAAATGACAGAAAACTTGATCCACTGTGATCTAAGAGGCAGAGGAAGTGTTGTCTCCTGTAACGGAAACATTCCTAGGTAATCTGACTTCTGGCACAACGGGGTCTTAGGGGCTCAGATGGTATCACAGGGTCCTCTTTCCATTTCCAGTTTCTGATCCTCACTTTTCACCCCATTCTCACACTCATCTATATTTCCTATCTTTAAAAAACAATTGAGATACAATGCGCATGTTATAAAGCTTGGCTCTGTGTGTATGTGTGTGTGTGTGTGTGTGTGTGTGTGTGTGTGTGTGTGTGTATGTGTGTGTGTGAGTTCTGAGGCTTGAACTCAGGGCCTGGGCACTGTTTTGAGGCTTTTTTACTCAAGGCTAGCACTTTACCACTTCATCCATGGCTCCACTTCTGACTTTTTGGTGGTTATTGGAGATAAAAAGTCTCCAATTGCTTTGAACTCCCTGCTTTGGCTCTGAACTGCAATCCTCAGATTACAGCCTCCGGAATAGTTAGGATGACAGGCATGATCCACCTGTGCCAGGCGAAAATAAATGAATAAATAAAATATCCTCTTAAAAGGAAAATTCTCATGATGATTTTTTGATTATCTAATTCCAGAATATTCGTTTCATCCCTCCAAAAAGCTGTGCATATCCCCAACTTCTTCCTAACTCCTACCCCAACTAACATTCTACTTTCCATTCTACTTTCCATTTGAACATTCTTTATAAATGGAGTGATATCATATGAGGACTTTTAATAACATTCCACCATGAATCATGCTTGGTATACCACTGATAAATCGGTAGGTATTTGATATTATTTCCCTTTGCGGCTGGTATGCATAATGCTAATTATAATAGCTTGTGTGTAAGTTTCTTTGTGAATATATGTTTAAATTCCTGGATCATATAGTAACTGTATGCTTAATTTTTTGAAGAAAAGAACAACTTTTTTTAAATTGTTTTCCAAAGTGGTAGAGCCATTTTATATCCCCACCAATAGTGTATGAGGGATCCTGTTTTTCTACATGCTTGACATCTTTCTCTTTTTTCATATTTTATTTTTATTTTTTAAAATAATTTTAATGGGGGGCTGGGAGTTTGGCCTAGTGGTAGAGTGCCTGCCTAGCATGCACGAAGACCCAGGTTCAATTCCTCGGTACCACATACATAGAAAAAGGCTGGAAGTGGTGCTGAGGCTCAAGTGGCAGAGTGCTAGCCTTGAGAAAAGCCCAAGAACAGTGCTCAGGCCCTGAGCGTAAGCCCAGGACTGGCAAAAAAAAAAATTAATGGCTATTTTTCTTTAATTTTTTATATAGTATATTATGATATATAACATATACATTTGTTTATAATAATGTTTATGTGGTATGAAGGAATCGAACCCAGGGCCTCATGCATGCTAGGCAAGCACTCTATCACTAAGCCACATTCCCTGCACTTCTTTTTTTATTATTATTATAACTGACCATTATGGTTTTGATTTGCACTTCCTTAACTAAAAGGATGCTTAACATTTTTTTAATATGCTCAGTAAAGAGAAAGTAAAAGTAAAAATGCAAAGTAAAGGGAAGCCGACCACTGGGACAGTGTAAGCCAGGATGTAGCATGATTGCGGATACATTGCTAAGCGCTCCTCCCACCTACTGGGTAGCTGCTGCTGCACAGTGCAGTCAACCGACAGAAGAGGCTTAGACCAGGACAAGGGCTAAGTGTCCAGTGAGGAGTTGGAGCTAAAGCCACAAGACAGGACAAGCAGGTGCACTCATGAGAGAGACAGAAGAAGACTAAGAGTCAGCACGGGAAGAGAAGCAACATTTATGAAGCAGCTGGAACCTCTAAAACAAGAGTGGTTCAAGGAAGAAGGGTCCATTTGCCCAGTCAGCTTACTTCTGCCAGATTCCTGATAATCTGGACATCATTACAAAGGCTGTCACATATCTAACCAGCAAGAAAAATCAGGGACAATCATCAACTTGACTATATTTTTCTTGGCCTTATGTTCAAGTCATACACATTATTAGATCTGAACGGTAATGGTTCCTTGGTGGCTGTGTTTGGGCTTGAGCTGGGGGAGAAGGGAAGAGAGAGAGAGAGAGAGAGAGAGAGAGAGAGAGAGAGAGAGAGAGAGAGAGAGAGAGAGAGAGAGAGAGAGAGAGAGCGAGCACGCACAATGGTCACAATCACCCTCAGCATTTGCTGACTGTGTGCCTTGGGCTGGGATTTGCGCCAAGTATTTCCTATGTGAAATGTCAAGACATTCCTCAGAACAGCCCAAGAGGACAAGATGCTATTATCATTCCTTGTTGTTAGAAGCAAGAAAGTACCTGCAGCAATGACCGAGGGGAATAAATGGCAGCGACTGGGTAATAGTGTGCATTGAACCTGATGGTAGTGGATCAAGAATGAAACCTGTGTTCCTTTGTGGGTACAGCAGGGGTTAAGGTCCTGGAAGAGGCAGAGGCGCATCATCTGTATAAATCCTTTCAACCCTCCATCCTGGTAGTATTGACTCAACAACTCATCTGTCCCTGGATCATCACCCTCCTGTGTGTGAATCAATGGCCCCCTCCTGTCCACACAGAGCCCCCCTTGGCTTGGGCTGGCAGCATCCCATTTCACAGATGCGGGACAACGGCTCAGAGAGATGTGAAGATTCCCTACCAACTGGGATATCCCATAGCCATGAGACCCAAGACAAGGGCTTAAACTCTTCTGCATTTTAGTTCATCCAAGCCAACACCTCACCCCTAATTCAGGAAGCATTTCTTCGCTCTACCCAGGATACACTTACTGTTTAAATGGCTGCCACTGAGGCAAGGACATAACTGGGTTTTATCATGAAATATTTCGAACATACAGAAGAGTATAGTTGATAATATAACAAATACCTACATGCCCACCAATGGGAGTGAGCAAAGGTTAATGTTTGTTTTTCCAATGTTTGCTTCAGATCTTTTTTCTTTTTCTTTTTTTATTTTATTTTTGCCCATCTTGGGCTTGAGCTCAGGGCCTGAGCACTGTCCTTGGACTTTCTCAAGGCTAGAGCTGTACCACTTGAGCTTCAGCACCACTTCCAGCTTTTTTTATATATATGTATGTAGTACCGAGGAATCGAACCCGGGTCTTCGTGCATGCTAGGCAAGCACTCTACCACTAGGCCAAACTCCCGGCCCCTTCAGATCTTTTTTCAAAGAAAGTAAAATACTACAGATGTATTGATGATTTTTCTGAATCCCTCTCCCATTCCCCTCCCCCCAGGAATCAAGGTTCTGAGGGAATGTGCCATTTCCTTCATTTCTTTTAAGCTTGTCCAGATAGACAAAACCCATGGGTGTTCCACTGACCTTGTTGTTTTCATGTTGTCAAGTCTACATATCACTAAATATAACTTGGACTTGACCGTACTGATTTTTATTTTATTGCCTAATTCGCTTGATATCATCTTACCAATAAAAAAATAAATACCCTCCAGTACTAGGCCCTATTTATGAACCGCCAGAGCACTCCTTAGCTGTCTCTGCCCCTGGACCTCAGTTGCTTTCCTTGCGGACAACCCCAGTTCCTAGTGTCTCACAACAGCCTCATCGCCCCCACAACCCAACACTGCCAACTATGGCTGCCTTCCCACAGGGCAAAGGCTTCCATGATGGAAGCTACCTAGTTAATATTTCCCTCAGCTTCCAGGAGAGGACCAGGTAACAGCTTAGAAGTACGGGGTCATTAATGCCCCTCTGGGCAACTTTCCCTCTTCTGTCCCCCATTTCTTACACCACATCTCTCTCTCTTGCCCTTCTGTTTGCTAATTCTCTGTGTCTGTCTCTTTTATCCTCTGATTTTCTTCTGTATTTTGTTTCTCCTTCCATCTTTCTGTGGTTCTTTTTGCCTCTCCCTGTCCCTACACCTCTGTGTCTCTCTGCTGACCTGTCTGAGTGTCCTGGTCCCTGTCTTTCTCCCTTACCCCTCCCCCCCCTTCTCCCTCTGTTCCCCCTTCCCCATCTCCCCCCTCTCTGGAGTCATTCAAAGCTTATTGCAAGGAACAGATGGCTATTAGGCATTGGCCACAGGCCATGTCATCACAGAGGCTCCTCCCTCTGTGGCAGCCTTTTAGCGACCACCTGGGGAGTGCAAACTGTCCTGCCACAAACAGGTTACTGTCTGTCACCAGTGATTCAGGGCCTGGCCCAGCCTGGGCTCAGCCTGCCTTGGGTAACCCTGTGAGCAGTCAGCTCCCTGCCTGGCTTGCGCAATGGCCACTCCCAGAGCCAAAAGCCCGGCCTCAAAGGAACTCGTGGGGGTGGGGAGCCTTGCCAAGTGCAGGTCCAGCACGAGGAGACAGGGGTCCTCCATGGGCCAGCTCCAGACTCAATGAGAAACTGGTCACAGTATGGCCCATACTCTCCCCTCCCCCACCCCCACACACACCCCAGAAAAAAAGTCAGGCAGGTCCCCGTAGGTACTCTTACGCAGAAGCTTGATTCTCTGGGACCTGCAAGGTGGGGCCAGAGTGGTCGTGAACAGCTACCTTTTCACCTCCCCTCACTCCTTGTCTGGGCTGGTCCTCCAGGCAACCTGAGATCTTTGTAGTGGTGGAGAAGGGCAATGGATGCTAAGGTACCCCTTATTTACTATGTGCCAGGCAGCGGGCCAGGGAACTAACACACAGGAATCAATAAACCTATTTCTCCATTAGGAAACCAAGGATCAGAGAAGAGAAAGGATTCTTCTAGTAACAAACACACATGCACACGCACATACGCGTGCGTGCGCACATACACACACACACATGCCCCACCATCTTAAAGCAACACCCCGTTGTGTGCTAAGAGAACAGGTTTTCTAGAAAAAAAGAAAAAACAGATAAATGGCATAATCCCTTCCCAGTCACACCCTGCCCTTCCAGTGTGTTCCTCCAGTGCATACACCATGGATAACCCTGAGAGTGAGGCGGGCGCCGAGGCCACATACCTGTGGTCATATCCTGAACTAGGGGAACGGCCTGATGCTGTCATATGCCTAGTGTGTGGAGGACACATTCTCCATTACCCCCACATGCCTCTGCCCAGGGCAGAGACTAATGTGAAGAGACCAGGCATCCCCTGTGTGCAGGCTCCAGAGGCCTGTGCTGTCTGTCCGTGTGTCTCACAGGGCCCCACCCAGCAGCAGCCAAAGGCAGCTGGGCCTGGGAGCTCCTCCTCTGCTCTGCCCTTCCCTGTCCCTACCCTGCCCTCCCCGCTCCTGGCTGGAGGGAGGACAGGATGGCAGGATGCAGTGGGAGCAGGCCCAGCTCATGTTTCCCTCCTCCCTTCCTGGCAGGGATTACATGGTAAGCAAGGAGGACAGCTGAGCTGGCAGGTGGGTAGCCAGCCATGCCTGAGGGGAAAGCTGGAGAGGGAGGATGGCTGAGGTAACTCAGGCCTAGAGTCTCAATAGAGACTTCAGGGGATTGAGGACCCGAGGGTTTGGGGGGCAGTAGTAGGGCTCGGGAGAATGGATGCATGTCAATTGTGGAATGTTTAGTCTGGTGCCTGCCACACATCCCCTGTGGTACAAACTCCACGAGAACCTTGATGAGGAGAACTGCAGGTGAGCCCCACCCTCACCAAGCCCTTTTCCCTGAGATGCCCCTAGATCCCTTGGTTGCATGGGCCACCAACCTAGCCATTTAAGAATGCTCCAGCCTCGGGATAGAGGTTGTCAATCATTAACCTATTAGAATGGTTGGTGGACAGTTTGATGGTGTCCAACAGAGAGAACTACCCACAGATCTGCAAAGTGTGGTAAGGATATGTCATCTGAAAACTGTATATGTCTTGAATGCCAAAGGGGCCAGAGGTCTAGGGCTTATTGAGCCCTGACAGAAGGATTATCAGGTAAGAGGTGAAGCTGACCCCTCCTGGGGCCCTGTCTCTTGTCTCTCCCCCATCCTGGGCAGAGATCCAAAACCAGAAGTGCCACAGAGAAGATTTAGAACTGGCTGAGTGAGTGCCCATAGAACTGGCATGAGATTACTTGGTACGATTACTTGGTGATCCCAGCCAGAGAGTCTGGAATCTTGGTCTGGTGCAGTCACTAAGGAGTATTCCAGCTCTACTTCAAATAGGTACAGCCCGGCATCGGAATCTAACAGCTGTGTATGGACCACATTCTCCTCCCCACTGGGGGCCCTCTGGGCTGGTAGATTGTGTGGTCTCTCCCCACATGAGCCTTTGGTCAGTGTAGTCTAGAAGTTCCTGTCCAACAACCATTCCTCAATCATCTTAGACCTGTTTATGTCAACCCTCGTTCTGACATTAGCAAGCATACTCAACCTAGCTCTGTTCTTCCTGCTTTAGGAAAGCCAAACAGGGCTTTCCTGAAGGCCCTCTCTGATTCCCATTCTAAAATACAGGTAGCTACATCACAAGGTTTTTTGGTTTTTAGGATGATCAAGATTAGTGAAAGTACCTAGCCTAGTGGCTCAAGCAGCAGAATGCTATTCATGAGGAGAAAAAAAAGAAAAAGCTCAGAGCCCTGAGTTCAAGCCCTAGAACTGGCATAATATACTAATATAAAGAGGGTTGGGAGTGTGCAATTAATAAACAATTAACCCAGCAAATGTAGGAGTCTGAGTTTGAAATCTAATACTATCAAAATAGTAATAGCTAAAATAAAGTATAGAACTCTGTCTTCAGTGGTTTCTTTTAAACAATTTTCAACTTTTGTTCATGTATTAAATAAATCATTATTAAAAACTAAATTAAATAAATTGAAAAGTAGGGGTAAAAAGAAAGTACCTAGCATAGGGCCGAACAGAGTGTGTGTGCCAATGCATGTTTCCTTCCTTCTGTTTTAGTCCATTCTAACTGCTGTAACAAAATACCATAGGCCTGCACAGAATACAGATTCCTCCCCACCCCTCACAGTTCTGGAACTAGAGAAATCCAAGATCAAGGAGCCAGCAAATATAGCATCCAGAGGGCCTCACTTCCTGCTTTGTAGAAGGCATCTTCTTGATATGTCTTCCCATGGCAGAAGGGGCAAGGGACAATCCAAGAGGTAAACTGGTTTTATAAGGGTGCTAATCTCATTCATAAAGGCTTTGCCTCGTGCACTAATCACCTCCCAAAGGCCAACCTCCTCATAGCATCACTTATTAAATTTTTAACTGAAGACTTGAAAGCTAGGGGACATTTAAACCATAGCTAAGAACTTCTTCCCTGCTTCTTCCTTTTGTCTTTCTTTTCTTCCTTCCTTTCTCTTTATTTTCCTTCCTCTCCTCCCTCCCTTCCTCTCTTTCCTCCCTTTCCTTTTTTCCTTCCCTTAGTTCCTTCCTTCGTTTTTCTTCCTTCTTCTCTTCCTTCTTTCCCTTCCTTCCTTCCTCCCTTTATTTCTTCCTTCCTTCTTATCTTCCTTTTTCCCCATTACCTCAATCTTCACAGAAAGGATAGTCCCAAGCATTCTAATTGATCTTCATTCACCTCCCTCTCTTTTCCCCTGCCTGGATTCTTTTTGAGCCTGAGGTTCTTCCACAGAACCCAGTCCCACTGTTTCCTTCATAAGTGAATCTGTTTAGTGTTCCCTAACTTGACTACAAGAGACTCCTTCATCTCTGTATCTCCACAGCAACAGACACAGTCCCTAGGAGTGCCTGACTCAAGATGGAATGAAGAAGTTGTAACTGGATGAAGATGGAGGAGGGAGGGATGGAGAGAGGGAGGGATCATATTAGATAGAGGGGATAGAAGGCTGGGATTAGAAGACGAATTGAGATAGAGATGGATGAACGAATAAACAGCTAAGTGAGATGGATGGATGGGAAAATGTGGTGCTCCTGGGTATGACAGGATGATTGGTGGATGGATAAACAGATGGCCCTCTGGCACATACCATGCTTGGCTTTGGGCCAAGGAAAGAAGGATGCAGTGAACTCCCACTCCATGTTCCCATTCTGTCTTCACCGTTCTCAATCTAGAAACATGGCAAGAATGCAGAGGGCAGTGATGGGTAATGCTATCTCAATTCTAGTTTTGCCCAACTCCTCACTCAGTGAGGAGTTCCATGCAGCTCACAAGAATAGACAAAGGGCACACTTGCCCCTCTCTGGCACTGGGCCAACAGAGAGCTGTTTCAGGGGAGGACCGACTGTACTAACAGGGCTTCTCCTGTCCTCACGTTCAACACCAAAGGCTAGACACACCTGTCAATTGCTCTTCCCCCAGCCAAGCTTACATTCCATCCACATTGAGGTTCATATTCTGTATCACCTCCATCTGGCCCTCACTGAATCAAGAGCTCCTTGACTGCAGGAATGGTGTCGTCTTCACTGCCCTGTTTTAGTCATGCAGCCTTTGGCTGTGGCTAAATAAAAAACAAACAGTGCATCTTAGACACAGGTGGGGTGGGGAGTGAGTAATAGGGCCCTAGGTCTAGGCTACTGAGAGCGGATCCTAGCTCTTCATTGCCCAAATGTGTTAAATTGATTGACACCCTATATCTCTTATCCCCCACCTCACCAACTTCCTCACCTGTCAGTGCAGGACATTAATAATCAATACTGCTCAACCATGTCCTTTGACTGTGAGAATCCTATAGGGAAAGTATAATCTAGTCCTTGTAAAGACTCTTTCTGCACTTGATAGCCATTCCTCCGGCCCTCTCCCCACCCCCGGTCCCTTCCCCACCAGGGCAGAGCAGAGGAGGGAGAGATCAGGCACAGGAGGTGAGCATGCCCCACTTTCAGGTTTCTACAGCCAGGGCTGTGCATAATCACTCTGACCTCAATCTTTCTCTGTGAATTAGGGAAAGGGAGTTCTCTGCAACAGGAGGCCTGCAAAAGAGAAAAGTTCCACTAGGCTGTCTCCCCACCCCTCCTCATTCTACCCTTCCCAACTTAATAAGGACCATGGCCTATTAGCTGTTCCTGTCCAGCTTTGTCCTGTCCTGTGCCTGCACACGTGAAACTAAAAATACTCTCGGCTCCTATTAGAAGCTCTGCCCCGGGGACAGGCAAAGCTGAGTCTGTACTGACATGAAGAGCTGGCTCACTCATGTCCCCTGGGATCCTGGCTGCTGGGCCTGTCTCTCTTGGGGCTGATAGGCAATAACGTCCTCCCCATGGGACCCTGGGGGTCTACAGTCAGTCATGATCCAAAGGTTGTGGCTTTGTTCAGTCTCTCTAAAGCCATCCCTGTGACCCTGCTTGTCACTCCATTAGACAACTAGCTCCCCCTTGCCAGAAGAAGGTTCCTGCTCAGAGAACTCAAAGTACCCCTTGGGTCCTTCAAGTGTCCAGCCCAAATATCAACCTGAGTCATGTAAAAGATACCTATGAGTCCTCTTTATACTGAAATGAGTGGAATCCATGAGAGTTGGTGGGAATTAACTAGCCCTGTCTAGAAACCACCAGGACAACTGTGTGACTAAATCTCTTGATCGTTTCTCAGCCAACAGACTGGATGCAAATCCATTCATCCAGCCTCAAGTTCCTGGAGACAGAAATGCAGAATTCTGAACAGAAGCCAGATGCTGGCCCAGAGGGGACTCTGAGGCAGGCACCAGATGTGCAGAGCCAGATGTATGTGGAGGGGTGGATACATCGAAGAACAGGCAAGGGACATGTCAAGAGCTCAGTGATATACACTTGGCAAAGCCCAAAAGGTAATCTCTCCATGGGCTTTCATATGCCACTGGATACCTCTGTTGGCATTGCTTGAGATATTTTAGATATGGTGGTGAGAGACAAATTGATTTTCATCATCTCCATCCCCCAGGAAAAGGCCAAGATGCATTAGAGTATAAATTCCCAGTACTTAAGAGTTTGGAGTGAAGTGAGTCCCCCATTTATATGAGATTATACACAAGAAGATGGGATTTTAATGAGCTATGGACAGAAAAATATGAAAAGTCAATTAAGGTGTCATGAACACAAACAGTGAGACAAGGTTGATGGCAGATCAGGGAGGGATGTCAACCAGAAAGGTTGGAAGCAGAAATTGTTTCTATTGGGGCCAGGAGTTTGGCCTAGTGGTAGAATGCTCGCTCACCTAGCATGCACGAAGACGAGGGTTTGATTCCTTGGTATCACATACACAGAAAAAGCTGGCAGTTGTGCTGGGGCTCAAGTGGTAGAGCTCTAGCCTTGAGAAAGCCCAAGAACAGTGCTCAGTCCTTGACTTCAAGCCCTACAACCAACAGCAACAAAAAAAAAAATTGTTGTTGTTGTTGTTGCTGCTGCTGCTGTTGTTTTAACACAAATCACAACTCTAGCACCCGATTGGGGTAAAATCTACAAAAGGACCTGGTTATCTCTCAGTACCAATCTCATGTACCCCAAAAGTCATGCTCAGGAAAGATTTAGAAGTACCTCTGTACTTGTCCCCGTTTAACCTTCTCCCAGCATTCCCTGAAGGTCTGTGAGGAACATACAGGAGAGAAATGCTATAAAACTCTGAGAGGTTCTGCTCTCCCTCCAGGCTACAGGGAGAAGTCTCAGCTTGCTGGGAGTACTCATTCTGTCCAATTTGACTCAGACATTTATTCAGTACCTCCTGTATGCAGCACAGAGGCTGAGTGTGTGGAGAGGATTCAGGAATAAATCAGACTGTGACCTGGTCCTCAAAGAGCTTAAAATGGACAGAGCTTAAAATGGCAAAGACTTCCATCAGAAGTCTTGCCATAAAACAATAATGATCTATGGTAGATTGGAAGAATCTTTCTTCTCCAAATAAATATTGTGTCATGGTCCAAGCGGTAGGATAAAGGTCCCCAAAAGTCTTACACATATGAATACATGCAAGCACAAGTAAATTTATGTTTAAAAAAAAGGAAAAGTGTGTATAGAAAATCTTCATGTCAAAGGCTTACCTAATGAAAATGTTTGATGTTAGAGATATTGAATGAAAAGCAGATATCTACAGCTCATGACATTACAAATAGGTACAATCTTTCTGGAAAGTAATTTGACATTGTATATATCTCAGGCCTTAAAATAGTCATAACCTTTGACTCAGTAATTCCACTTCCAAGAATCTATTCTAAGGAAATAACCAGATATGTGGTGGTCAAATGTAGGAGCATAAAGATATTTATCATCCTATTACTTAAAAAGTAAAAAAGAGGATTGTGGCAATGTAACTGGTGACTAGGCGGCTTGGCTTTTAAGAGGTTTTAGTAAACAATTTATTGCATGTGTTGAAGAGGGGAGAAAACTCATGATATAAAACTCTGTATAGTATAATCCCAATTTTTTTTGTCTTTTCTTTTTTTGGTACTGGAGATTGAGCCCAGGACATTGCACGTGCTAGGCAAATGCTTTGTCACTGAGCTACATCTCAGCCCCCAATTTTATTTTTGAAAGACAGACAGACAGACAGGCAGACAGAGAGAGAGAGAGAATTTATTCCAAGTGACAGAATACACCAGTGGCTCATACCTGTAATCCTAGCTTCCTAGGAGGCTGAGATATGAGGACCGTAGTTTCAAGCTAGCCAGGGTAGGAAAGTCCATGAGACTATTATCTCCAATTAATTACTAAAAATCTGGAAATGGAGCTGTGGCTCTAGTGGTAAAACATTAGTCATGAACAGAAGAGCTCAAAGAGTACCCAGGACCAAGACCAAGTGCCTAGTCTGGCACGCGCGTGCGCACACACACACACACACACACACACACACACGCGTGCGCGCGCGCACACGCACGCACACATGCACACCCATGCACGCACGCGCGCATACACACACACACGCACGCACATGCACACATGCACACGCACACACACACACACGCACACACACACACACACGCACACATGCACACACACACACGTTTTGACCTCGGCATCAGGGTGGAGGCTAAGAATGGTGTGAGGCCTTGAAGGAAGACTAGAATGTCCTTGCCAGGGAGACACAAAGAGATTTTCCAGGAAGAAGTAACAGCAAAAACAAAGGCACAGGAATAGAAGCAATCCAGGCTGGCCATGGCACCATGAGAAGCCAGAGAAAGCTGTGTAGAAAGTTTCTAGAAAGGGGCTCCCTAAAGTTGGGTGCAGTGGTCACATCTGTCATCTTAGCTACTCAGGAGGCTGAGATCTGAGGATCACAGTTCAAAGCCAGCCTGGGCACTAAAAACTGTTGAGACTCTTATCTCCAATTAACCACTAGAAACCCAGAAGTGGCACTGTGGCTCCAGGGGTAGGGTGGTAGCCTTGAGCTGAACAGCTCAGGAACAATGCCCAGGCCCAGAGTTCAAGTGCCACGACTGACAGAAAGAAAGAAAGAGGCTCCTTATGTAAGAAATCACTCATCCCCAGAGGAGCTGAAGGAAAATAAGAAATGAGGACCTGATATGTTGCTTTTCATCAAATCATCCCACACTGATGAATGTTTATAACTCCCGACTTGTGACAACTGCCACACCACTGCTATTTATCCCTACTGATACCACTGCACCCATGGGGAAATGCATGGCTTCTCTGCACATTCCCTGAAAGTCTTATGCCTCTGAGAATCCAAGAGAGGCAAAAACCCTTGTGACAAGCAATTCTCAACTGCTATTTCTGAGGAAAGATAGCTCCTTTGAAGGAGGTAAGCTATTGCTTGACATGTGTGTGTTTACATACACGTAAGGCAGAAACAAGATCTGTGTTAGCATGAGGAAACCTGCTTGGAAAGGCACTCCTCTCTACTTACCTCCATGCACACAAGGCTAAGCTATCGAGGGATCCCAGATCAACTTTACTGGAAACTGATGAAAGATGCCCAGTGGACAGAAGATACTGAGGTGTGATACCACAGCTTTTACACAGACAAAACTCTGAGCCTACAGGCTTGGGAAAAGATCTTCAGAAATCTCTGTTCTTCCCCACCCCAGCTCCACTACTGAGTCGTCACTCCACCTGTCTCATTCCCCACCCTTAAGACAAGGTAATAACAGCTAACATTTGGAGGACCACTAGTGATGTGCCAGGCAACTTACATGCATGTCATTCTCACAAAAGCCCTGTGAGAATTTTTATTACCACAATGATACGGTGAGAAAAGTGGAGTAGAAATGGCTGGGTCCCTGATCACATGGCCAGCAAGTCCTGGTGGCGCTGGTTCTGGAATGCAGGGCTGGGTGAGGCTGACAGTTCCAAGGAGAAGATGGGAGCTCTCCCCAGCCCTGCTGCGAGGTGGCGTGAGGACACTCCACTGTGATGGGGGGGGGGGGTTCCCAAAGCGAAGGCCTCCATGTGGGCAGTATTTATCAATGATGAAAATTCGAATTACAGAATTGTGCCCCACTGGGTGGTCCTTGTAGTGCCAAAAGCTACCAGGCAGATGCTCATGGTAGGCAAACCTACAGCCAAATGTCTGCTGTTGTGGGCTGGGCACGCCAGGCCTGGCTAAAAATAGAAGGGGTTCTCAGGTCCAGCTCCCTGACAGCAAAAAGACAGCTCCCAGTGCCCCAGCCTCCTCCTCCTCCTCCTCTTCCTCCTCCTCCTCCTCCTCTTCCTCTTCCTCCTCCTCTTCCTCCTCCTCTTCCTCCTCCTCTTCCCTCCCAACCACCCATCTCCTTCCCTTCCCCCTCCCACACAGGGCAAGAGCCAAAGGAATGGTGATTTTAATACTTGTATTTCAGGCCAAAGAGGATTGTTAGTTTGACACCCACTGGGCACGACCCAGATGTGGAGGAGCCATGCTGGGAGCAGGGGAGGGGAGGAGGGGTCCCCACCTCCAGCCAACCTCCCTCCTAGAAGGGGGGGGGACCTCCAAAATCCATTCTCAGAATGAAGTCAAGGTAGAAACTTGGTCAATTTCTGCACACCTTGGAATTCCACCCGGAGCCCCCATGTTCCTGCCCCCACTCGCTGTCGACCCACACCCCTTCCCCTGGAAATTGTGAGGATGAGGCAGCACCCGCCCAGATGGAGAAACAGTTCTGGAAGACCAGGACCGGTGCTTTTGTGCAAAAAGGGAGAGGGAAACTCTGCAAACCAAGTCTCCTCTGGGGACAGTGGCCCGGGTGCAGGTCCGGGCCCTGCCCGGGGATTTCCTTTCAAAGGTGACTTAGAGCCGCTGCATTAGGGTAGCGCCCTCCCAGGCGGGTCCTAATGGCATGTTTGGCAGAGTCAGCAAAATGCTGCGCCCGGCGGATCGGATCGGGCTGGCGCGCCCTCTCCCGCGCCCTCGCCCTGGCCCTGTCCCGCGCCGGGGCAGCGCCGCGCACGGGGGCCATTTGCAAGGCAGGCAGCCTCGCGAGCAGCCGCAGCAGCAGCGAGGGAGCGGCCGGGAGGGAGGCGGCACCATGGAGCTGAACAAGGACAGCCACGCCGTGTCCATCGACATGCTGCTGATAGTGCACTCGGAGAAGCGCCGCGCCGCCGCGCAGGGCATGCACCTGGACCCGCAGGCTGACCCTGGCGCGCTGCTGCGGCGCCAAGGAGGTAACCCGCGCGCCGCGCCCGGCCCGCCCGGGCTGGCTCCGGAGGGCTCTGGGCACCTCCTCTCCCTCCCTGCCCAGGGGACGCTCCATGTGCCCTGAATGAGCCCAGCCCTTTTCCCCTCACTGCTGCCCATGCCCCGGCGCCATGGCACCGGTGTCCCCTGGCAACGCCGCAGCCCAGCCCAGCAATTGTCCCAGGTTGACTCCCTTTGCAAGGCCTGTGGGGTGCTTGTCACCCGGGAAACCTTTCGCTTCCCTGTAGGGTGTACAACAGGGACGGAAGATGCCCCGCAGGAAGGGAGCCAGAGCCTCTGGTTGACTGGTGTGTGAGAGGCCTGCTCTCCCCGCCCCCCCCAACTCAATATCCAGACAAATTCGGGGAAGCTATGGACCCAGTCACACTTTAAGATAAGGAGCTTCTGGGGTGGCCTCACAACTTAACTGCCTCAGTTTCCTCTATCTTGAGCCATGCCCTCTGGCGGCTAGAAGGTAGGAAAGAGATGAAGGAGTGCAGGTGCATGTGGGGTGGGGTTTTGAAATCTACTGTCCCCACTTGAACTTGTTGGTTAATTTTGCTGGTCCCACAGACTGGGTCTAGAAGCGAAAACTCCCAAAGTGCCTGGTTGCTGAGTGCCTGTGGAAGAAGGCGGGCCCCTATATTCTCAAGGTGCACAATGCAAATAGCATGTACATGGTTTTTTTGTTTTATTTTTTATTTTTAAAGAGGGAGGCCTCAGGGTCCTGGGTCTCTGAGGAAGCCTGCACCAACGCTAGTTTCTGGGTACACTAGTCTGTGCACCTTCTTTAAGAATGACACCTGACATTGTGCAGAAAATTACTTTGCTTCCACTCCACTCCATCTCTAGAGTTCCTCAGCAGTCCTGCTGCTGTTCTTCCTCAGACAAGTGGTGGTTCTGTGGGCATCCTTGCCCTACCAGCCACAGACTGAAAGTGGCCCAAGGAGATCGTGTGGAGGCAATCAAGGAAAAGAAATCGGCTAGAGGAGTGAGCTTGTAGACAGACTTGGAAAAGATTAGGGGGGCCTGGGACTGTTTACTTGAGTTGTTTACTCCTCAGCCCTGCTTCAAGACCCTAGGTCTTCATGGGCAGGAAACAGCAGAATCATCAGCTTCAGAATCAACATAAGACCACCCCTACCGTGTGCACCACAATCCAGAAGATTTCCCCTAGTGTGTGGTGGTGAGGTGCAGGAGCTCCCAATTCCCAGGCTCCCATAATCACATCTGTCCCAGACTCTGACATCAGAGAGAGAAAGAGAAAAAGAGGAGAGGGGGGAGAGAGAGAGAGAGCGAGAAACATGGAGAAGAACACTGGTCATGATAGTAGCCACGAGGGGTCAAGGCTCCAGACAGCAGACCAGTGTGCCTCACAGGAGCCACGGCCATGAGTCAAGGCTAAAGGTGCCTCTCCTTGATAAATACTGGCAATTTTTTTAGATGCTGGCACTTTCTTGAAGATGCCGTGGCAGTGAAGACAAACACATCACCAATTCCACAAACAGTCTGCACCAGAGTGGAGGAGAAGGGAGTACCTGACCTTCAAGGTCTGCTGGGCTGTCTAGATGAAAACACAGATTAAGCCAGCTTGCAGGCCCACTCCTCAGGACACAGCCAAAGACAGAAAAACCACTTGTTCCCAGGTCCCCTGCAGATGTGCATGACACCCCACACAAACCCCAGGTTCTAACACCTCTGCAGAGCCATTATGCCCTCCAGGACGACTCTTCCTTGCCTGAGCCCAATGTCAGAAGAATGAAGTTCAGTTACTTTCACAGTACAGACAGACACAGTGGCCTTATGTCAGAAAGGCATCCAAGGAACAGGAAAGGAGATGCAGGAGAGAGCTGGTCACCAGGGATTTTGGCCTGCAGTTCTGCCAGCAGATGACCTCGCTCCTGTCCTCTGGGGCTCTAGTACTTTTGTAGTCATTTTCTTATAACCATACCGGCTCAGAAAGCACTTCCTGCAGCCATAGAAGAGAGATTCTAAAGCTGTCTGCACCAAATCTGTAAGAGCCTCAAGTCTAGCAAAAGTCTATGTATGGGGCTGGGAGTTTGGCCTAATGGTAGAGTGCTTGCCTAACATGCACAAAGACCCAGGTTTGATTCCTCAGTACCACATACATAGAAAAAAGCTGTAAGTGGTACCGAGGCTCAAGTAGAGCACTAGCCTTGAGAAGGTCCAAGGACAGTGCTCAGGCCCTGAGCTCAAGCCCAGGACTGGAACAAAAAAAAAATCTATGTACCTGTGCACTCTGCTTCATCCTGTGGGGAAGCAGGGAGACACTGCAGAACTGCCCCCAGAGGAACTGGGGGCTTCTGAGTATCAAAGCTTACAGAGTCACACTGCAGGCTGAGCTTCTAGGAACAGTCCCCAAAAGGATGGATCTGCTCTGTGTGCCACAGAGCAGGATGGTGAGGAAATCTCCAGGGTTACCAAGGCACACTAGATACTCCTTCCACACGAGTGGCTCACTTTGACTGCAGTAACTCCCACGGCCAGGATGTATGTCAGGTTCATGCCAGGATCTTGACTTGGAAGCTACCACTTCGGGTTGCCCCAGTGAAATGGCATCCCTTCCCTTCCCTTTCACACTGCATCCGCACCAGCTCAGGATATAAGTGTACCCAGTGGACCAATGTGTCCATGCTCTAGCTGCAAGGGAAGCTGGGAGGGAAAGCAACTATTACCTCCCATTCCCATAGGAGTACCTTATAAGACATCGAGTCTACAAGCAACATGTACAGAGAAATAAGTGGGAAAAAGGAATAGCCGGTGTCTTCCAGATGTTGCTTTCATATCTATGTGTTAGAGATGTGGAAGTAGGAAATGGGCATCTGTACTGCAAAACTTCCCCTGGTAACCCTTGCAACCAGCCTCAACCGCCACTGAAAACAACTGTGTTAGCATTTTATTTAGTGCTTTTTGATACTGAGGGTGGCATTCCTTGGGATCTGAGACAACCAGGTTCTACTAGCCTCATTTAACTCAGAGAAGCCCACAATGGAGGCATGACTCTTGCCCTTCAGCAGAGGCCCTCATGTCAGTCCTTGTTATTTCACAGAATTCCAAGGTGTCAGAAACGGAATCCGGAAGTGGCAGAAATTAGAAGAAAATGACTTCCAGGGTAAATCTCTTTTTCTTCCTATTTTCTGTGAGATCTCTATAACTCAATACATTGAAAAGTAAATGGAAAGGTTGGGTTCCATTTATTTGAAGACTGTCCTTAAGACACTAAGTAAAGAGTGGCTATCTATGACTCAAGACAGGACTCTAGGGCCACTGTAAATCTGGAAAGTTTCCTCTGGCTTCCAGGCCCCTGCTCTCCTAGAGGCTATCGCTGAGGAGCAATGCTATGAACTTGAGCACTTGCTTGTTTGCTGGTAGGTTATAGGTGAAGACTGGCAAGGGAGGACTAAGCCTTCCCCAGGGGTGGTGAGGTTCAAGTATGTCCCCACACAAGAAGCAGGGGTGCTTGATCATCAGGGCTCTCCATCTCTTGAAATATTTTCCAGACAGAGAGGACAGTTTTTATTCTGTGTCCTGTCTAGAGACACTAGGTAAGGGCTCTGTAGAACCTTGCTGGCCTAAGACCCAGAATATAATAAGAAATGAACTGAACCCTCTTCACTCTGGTGCCAGGCATCTACTGTCCTTGCAGCCTCAGGATCTCTCAGAAATCTACAGATGGGCTGACTATAGGGGACTTGTTTTGGTGTCCCTTGTAGACTCATTAGTCCAGCCTTTAGGGACAAATATGGATGGCAATGCACATAATAGGCATCAGACCTATCATGTGAGCCCTGGACTCAGATGACTGGCTCTTTGAACCCCAGTCATGCAGCCTTCCACAAATGATGAAATGGGACTAAAACCAAACAGGACCAAATAACTATGCTCTGCCATCCTTTTGACAGTGACAAAGTTTCTAAAAGTAAATTCATTCTCTCAACAAATATCTTTAGTTTTACCATCTGCCAGGAACAATTTTTGAAACAGTGAGGAAGAGTCAAGAAGCCCTGTCTTCATGGACATATATCACCATAACAATTGTAATACCACTTACAGCCACAGAGTCTCAAAATCCTGGCAAGCTTTCCTGTTGGCCCCTGCCCTGCTCATGGGTAGCAGTCATCTTCAAGACTCTGCTTCGGTACTATCAGGGTGCATCCTAGCCAGGAAACATGCATCAGTACAATGGCCTCTTTGTTGTCAGATGATAACCAGCTCTAGTGAAGCAGATGCCATAACCAGAGAAAGTATAGTATAGGCTAGTGAGGATTATAATAAGAATCAGACCTCCAAAAGCCTGCCACAGAAATAGCCATGAAGGTTTACATGCTAAGCCAGCATAGTGGATACACACACACACACACACACACACACACACACACACACACACACACAAAATCACAGTATTCTTGTTTATCGTAGCTGTCTCTTACCTTGACTGAGTTGTCAGACATTCATTTGAAGTCTTCTCCACAGACTGAAAATCTACTGAGTTCATCCTATTTTGATCATCTTCTAGATTCCTGATTGAGAGGGAGAGGATATGGGGAGTTAGTAGAAAGATGTAGCAAAACACAAATTAGTATTGGAATTATCATGAGACAATCACAAAACTCTTGTAAAATATGTAAAGTGGGCACTGATGCCATGTGTCTATCCACAGACAATGAATAAAGAAAGTAGTGCCTTGAAGGTCGAGAGTGGAACCATCCTGAGAACTAAGCGCTTAGGGTAAATTCAGGGCTGAAGAGAGGCTCTAAAGAGGTCTTGAATCCAGAAAAGATGACTGTTTTACCACTCCACCAATACATGTAATTAAGTAAAACATTTCATTTCTTAGTGGTATGTTTCCACGCAAGCATAAATTAAAATTATAGCTTCTTTCTGTGTTTTCAGAGACCAAGATTCAGAGTACAAGCATTGAGGTTGACTTTACCCCATACCCTCCTTGCTGGTACCCAAGTCTGCTAGTAACTAGCAGAAGGCAGCTGATAGTTTGTGCTGGTAGAATGCATATAAATGTGGTCAAACATGGGCCACATTTCCCACCCTGTTGGTATTCTGTATGCTCCTTGGGCTTGGGTGCTGGCAAGGGTGGAGAGGGGGGGGAATCTTGGAACACTTCAAACTTTTGGAAACAGCAGGTGCTTGGGCAGAGCTGCCTACCCCCTCCCTCCCCTATAGCTTGCCCAGCAACGAGCTTCCCTTGCTGTGATTGGCTGCTTTGTGGGTCCAGGCCAAAGTCTGCCTAGCAGCACAGTGACTGGTGTCCTACAGCTAGAGGGAAACCAATTGTGCAGCCCAGACTATAAATACCCCATGACAGCTATGCCAGCCAATCACCCTCCTTGAGGATTCCCTTCCCAGATCCTATTTCCTCCCAGAGATGCAGCCAGCTGTGCCCACAGGAAGAAGCCTCACTCTCTTCTCCTGAGGCTAGCCTGGGCTCCAGCCTAGCATGCCACATCACCCTGAACTTAGCACAGTGGACCTGGGTCTCAGATAGCCAGCTATGTCCCAGAGGTCTCAGGAAGCCTTAGGACTCTATCATGCCACATCACCCTGAACTGATCAACCAAGACCTGGAGGCCTCAGAGGCCTTGTGGAGCCTGTTTACAGAAGACTGAAGCAAATGAGCTTCTCTGGTACAAGGCCTTGTCAGGTGACTTATGAGCTTATCCCAGCTCAGTGCCTCACCCACCCACTGGACTGGCTTTTGCTTGCTTAGTGTTCATGGGAACACTAAGTGGCCAAAATCTGATTGGCGGCACAGGGCAGTCATATGAACAGAATCTGTTCAGGCCAGCATCCCAAAGGCTGAGGCACTGTGGTCCTGGTAGTCACTTCCAGTAGCAAGCCCACTGTAGGCCAGTAGGAGGTAGAGGGAGATGATAGAAGGCTAGGGTTGCAATGGTAGCAGAACCTCCTTCCACCATAATTTTGGCCCTCTTCCTAGTCACCAATCTCCCACCCCCAACCTCAGTGAGACCACGACACGACCACAGCACCAGCTATAAAAGAAGGATAACGGTAATGCCATCCTTCTCAGAGGATGTTTCCCACTTGACGGTCTATGGCAAGAACAAGGCATGGCTCTGATGCCAGGGAGAGGAATATTTACAGAAGGGTGGAGAGCATTTGCATAAAATGGGTGTCCTACAATGTTTGAAAAGCTAAACCAAGCTGTCTTTTGTTCTCAACTACCAGGATGTAGTAGGGGGACAAGCTGCTGTGCTCTTCTGGGCAGAGGGAGTCAGGAGCCTGAGCTAAGAACCAGGAAACTCGGGGTTCTATTCCTGAGTCAGAACCTCTCAGCCTACCTCACAGAAAGGTGGAAGGGCCCGTGAGACATGCGTTGGTGAGAAAAGGTTTTGGAGACTGTCACTGGGGCTATGAAGTCAGGAGTGATGGCTCATGCTGAGAGGCGGAAGGGGTACGTGTCCACATGTCCACAGGCCTTTGTGTGCGGGGACTGGTAACAGTTTACCAGTGTGCACACCATGGGGATCCGCTTATGAGTAAGCTCACGTTTGGTTCAGGCCTGTGGATGTGCTCAGTCCCCACCGCCTTGCCTTTCTTATAAATGTACACAGCTCCCTGCTCTGCCAGGGGAAAATTCCACCATGGCCGCAGTGGTCACTGCAATCCTCTCTGTCTTCCTTAAATAGCAAGCCTGGAAGAGAAGCAGCACCCTCAGCAGCCGCAGGTCATCACTTCCTATGAAAACCAAGGTAAGGGAATCACTGTGCCTTGTGCATTTCCTTGTAGCTCAAACTCCTGCCTCTGTTGCCTGGGCCAGGAGACCATCCAGGATATGGAGCTTGGGGGTCAGATCTTTTCTGCCCCATGGGGATGGGAACATCTGTGTCCTCCCCGTGGATCCCAGAGGAAACACTGAGAGACTGTGTGATTCAAGCCTTGCTTTTCACCTGGGGTCAAGGTATAAAATCCTTAAGCCACAGAACCCTCTCATTACCATCACCATCTTATCATCACCACAGTTAGCATTTATCCAGTACTGACCTTGTGTCCGGCACCTACTCGACGGAACCATTTATTCTCATGTTCCCTCAGCTTCACAGTAATCCTATTTGATATGTATTCTCAGTGCCTTCATTTTACAAAGCAAGAAACTGAGGCAGGAAAAGGCTATCAAGAATCCAAAAATCACATGATAAGCAAGAGTTAGAGCCTTAAGCCTTTGCCTTTTTCTTCCCCATTAAGCTCTCGGCTATTAACCTTCACTTGGCTCCTGGGTCAACTACTGTGTCTCCCCTAGAATCTGGATTCCCCCTGCTGGCTTTCCCTTGCTGGCTCGTGTTTCCAAGCCTTCCCTGGATTCTGGCATGAATATCACCCTGGCTTTTAGGACTGATGTCTTACCCTACACAGAAATTAAATGATTGCATCTATGGACAGGCAGCTCACTCCACCTGAAGCAGATGGTTATGTGAGATCTGGAACCCCTTGGGGAATTGCTTTGCAAAGCATGGGCTGACCCAGCCTCTCTGTAGAAAGGCACTGTCGGGTAGTAAGAAAGAGAAAGCCAACTTGGGTCACTGGTTCAAGGGGGACAACTCTGCAGTCTGTCTCAGTATCCCTTTTATCTAGAAACGCTAGGACAAGCCCTTACAGCCTAGTTGCTGGGGCCACCAAGATCTGCCAGGGTAGATCTGAACACGAATGCAAGCCAAGGCCCTACCACCACTTATCTTGCATCACCCACCACAAAGCAAAACTCAGAATACCCTGTTAGAAAGAGAGGGGATGAGCAATGCCTACCTCACTTGTGGAACAAGAAAGACACAGCTTCAAGGCCTGTGGAGAGCATGTCCTAGTGAGGGAAAATGGATACCAATCCTAACAAATAAAACAGAGATTCAGGGTAAGCCTAAAGGAGAAAATAAAGAGATCAGGAACGACACAGGTAATGGGGTGTATCTGTTTCCTGGAGATGTTGTAGCCAATAAACAAGTAAGCTCAAGTCAACCTGTCAGCTGGGCACTTTTATAAGGTCTAGAGGAAAGTCCATTCCTTGCCTCTACATTCTGCTTCTACAGGCTGCCAGCATTCCTTGGCTTGTAGCTGTGTCATTCCGGTTTCTGAGTTCATTATCACATTGCCTTTTCTCCTTATAAATAACCAAATCTCTCCCCGTCTTCCTCTTATAAGGTTGTATGTGGTTGCCTTTAGGGGCCAACCAGATAATACAGGATAATCTCTCTGTCCTAAGAAACTTAGTTTAATTACATCTTCAAAATCATCCTGGTAGAGAAGGTAATGCTCTCAGGTTCCAGAAATTCTGGCACGGATATCTTTAGAGGCTGGTCTTCACAGTCTATTACAAGGAACTATTTAAAATAGAGCAGGTGGAACTTGGGGTGGAGCTCAGGGGTAGAGCACTCCTGTGTTTGATCCCAGTTCTGAGAAACAGAAAGAGAGAGAAAGGAAGTTCTCTGTGTTTCTAGGTCTTCAGTCTTACCCCCATGCAAACAGAGCAAAGGCTTTCTTTGATCACACATCATGATTCCAGGCCTGGGACTTCTCAGAGAGCCCATCCTACCCCAAAGATCCTGAATGGGGCTGTATTTTCAAGAGCTCACTGGAAGCTAGGGACAGCCAGGGCTGCAAAGGACACCTTCATTACACATAGCAACGGGCACCTAGGCAGGCTCAGATCTAAATTACAGGGCACTAAATAGCCATCTCATAACCAGGGATGTTGAGCGGGGCTTTTATGGTGCATCTGCTAACACCCAGTGAGGATGGTGCCCCAGTGATGGACTAGAGAGCTGGACAGTCCCATTACCTGCTAGCATGCTAGCTCCTGCATTGTCCTAGCTCACCACCTCCCAAAGACAGCCTGCTGGGGCAGAAAAATAGCACAACTCTGCTGAATACCTAACCAAGGCCTTGTCAACATTACAAGTACTCTTTAACTGAGACCTCCTGGTTCTGAGCTGCTGCAGAAAAATATTTCCAATTCTGCTTTGGAAATAATTAATAATAAATAACCTGTTAATAGAGAGTTAGTGCATACCTTAGGTCAATGTTGGTAAGTATCTAGCACCAATTCCAGGGCTCGGACACACACACACACACACACACACACACACACACACACACACACACACACACGCCTGATGGTGTTTGTTAATTGACCAATGCTCTGGGCAGCCACTTTCAATCAGTCAGATTTAATTAACAACACAAAACCTGATTGCCCTCCCTACATTAGGTATTCTGAGAAAAATTAAGCCTTTAGACAAATCCTGATTGAAGCCCAAATCGATTTAAAGAGAAGATATCAGGTGGGAGGAGTCTCCACAAAGCAGCACACTCATAGGTGAGGTGGTCCATACACATCTCCATTCTGAAAGGGTAGGGCTCAGGCAGTTGAGTCTGGAGAATTTAAGGAAAGGGTCTGGAAGTACCTTCACAGGATTAGAAAGAAAAAATTTCTAAAATCTTTTCACTAAACTAGCCAGAGCTGTAGTTTCAGAGATGTTATTGGGGTGACGATGGATGGGCTGAGGGGGAATGTTATGAGAGGCCCACCAGGAAACCTAAAGTCCCAGGAAGGGTCTCCTTCACATTTGGCCATTATGGTTCAGAGTCATAATCAGTGTAATGGTATCTAATTACACTTAAAGTTTAGACTCAACTGGAGTCTTTCTTGAAAGGATGACTACTATTAGAGATGGGTCATAATTAGCATTTTTCTTCTTACATTTGGAGTCTTACTTAATACAAGAGTATTAGGAGTCAGCTTACTCACTCCATTTCACACCTTTTGGATACATGAAACCATCTAGTGAATGCTGTTCACCTTGAGACCGGGTAACCAGGCCAAGGGCATTCTAGCAATGAGAGAAGCCTCTGAAAGCTTCCACACATCTGTGAAAATAAGAGCAGGACTCCACTGAGAACCCTATGGTGTCCTTGAGGCAGACTAGGCAGCAGCTCAGCTGTGGGGGAGCCAGGAGCACACTGGATATCAGGCCTGACTCTAAAGGACAAGGAGTTTTGCAGACAGGAGAAAAGGGATTGGAAATTGCAGGGGGGAGAAGCTTGTGGGTCCAGACTAGGTTCTAAATGAGTCGCTTTCATGCTGGCTCTGACATGAGGTACAGAATGACTCCCTTCAACTCCCATGTCTTCGTATCTTTCTGATCCCCTCGCCCAAAATGAACAAACTAATGAACAAATAAAAACAAGATCTATGTCTTTCATTTCTCTATCATGTACTTCCTATACCTATGTATAAAATTGGGGGCAATCAGCAAATTTTTTTTAAATGAATATTGGCCTTCACACTCTTGGGCCCATGTTTTTCTGGGAGAGCCTTGGATGTTTGTCTGACCACTAACACCATTGTTGGGGTAGCCAAGTTAGGAAGCAACAGGAAAAAGGAATGCCTCCCACCCCCTACCATTCTCTGACTTGTAGAATCCCCCTTTCTCACTCAGCACAGAGAAGACTTCTCTTCGGTGTTTGTTTATTTTTTTCCCTGCAACTCTTCTGAGTCCAGGCTGAGGGGGGGAAAAAGAAGGGAAAACTCACTTGCCCGTTTGGTGATGCCTTTTACATCCTGGTCTTCCTCCACCGTCTGCCTCAGTTTCTCACCTCCCAGTCTGCAGACAGTTTTTACAGGCAAGCTGTCTAGAATGGATAGTTACACTGAGTGGCAGAGGGAGGGGGGTGGAGTGTTTTTGCCATTTTGCCCAGATCCAGAAACTGCTTGGCTTGGGGGTTCTGAACAACAGCAACAACAACAAAAAACAAAACCAGAATTACTTGTATATTCAAAGGAAAGCTCTAGCCAGGCAGAGTGGCTCATCCCTGTCATCTCCAGCCCTGTGGGAAATGTAGGTATGAGAACTGTCATCCAAGGTCAACCCAGGAAAACAAGCTTGAGACCCTATCTGAAAGAAACAAATAAACACAAAAGGGCTAGAGGTGTGACCTGAGTGGCAGAGTGCTTGCCTAACAAGTGCAAAGCCATGATTGAATAGTTCAAACCTCTGTACCACCATAAAAGAAAAGGGGGGGGGGAAACAGCATTGAAATAAATCATATTTTGTTATTTGAATACCTGTCACGGGCTAGTGAGTGTGTCCTGGCTGCATCTAAGAATACCCTCGCCCTTCTCTCCAGGGACACAGCTCACGGTGGAGGTCCACCCCTGTGACGCCATGCCACAGCTGCTCAAGAAGTTCTCCTTGGCCAAACGTAAGTACGTACAGCGCTGCTCATCAGATGGGGCTTTCACGGGGAGGAGAGAGGATAGCAGCATGAATCAGACCCCAGCCTAACACCTGAAGGATGGGGAGGAGTGGTCTTGTATCTCTGGGATTAGACCTGGGTGACATAGGGCATGCAACTAAAAGTGCATTTAATTGTGGCTGGTGTCATTTTGTTGAACTGCCAAGAACCTAGCACTTAACATTCATTAATCTTATAACCTTTTAACATATGCAATATTATCCCCATGTTTTTCAGAGCAGCAACGCAAGGCTCGGAAAGGTAATATAACTGCCCAGGTTTACCCAGATGGGTCAGAACCTAGGTTCGACTCTGAAGCCTGTACTTAGTTACTCTCAGTGCCTGTGTACAGAAAAGACTACAACGCCCCCTCCACACCCCTCTTCATCTTGTATGTGCTCATCTCTTGGCCCAATGGGCCTCAGGAAGAAGGTGGGCCAAGGAAGGGAGGTGGCAGAGTGGCAAGGCTCAAATCCTTTGCATGTCCACTCAGGGCGCTCAAGTCCTCTGAGGCTATCTGCTGTTAGGATCTCAGGAGGGCAAACTAGTGTGGCTCTGAGATCCAGTGGCTGGGGTCCATTTCTCAGCTGTGTACACTTTAAGCACATAGCTTAACCCAGCTTTGGGATGCAATTTCTTCATCTATAAAAAAAGCGATGAGACTGTTATGAGAGTCAATGAAACAGTAAAAGTAGCTGGAAGTGTGGCTCAGTGCCAGAGCACCGGAGGCCCTGAGTTCAAACCACAGTGCCAAAAAGAAAAAGAACGAAAAAAATAGTGGAAATGAAATCTGAACCAGAAATCCTAAGTTCACAAGAAGCATTAGCTTGAGTATTTATCAAAGAAGTACCATTATTCCATTAGATGGTAGAAGTGGAAACCAAACATAAATGTGAGAAACAATGGAACAGCTGCTTCTCAGAATGGCATGTGTGTACGTGTGTCTGCAACCTTCCATTGTTTTATTTAACAGCTTAAAGTGGCTTTTATGGGCATAAGCTATTCACTTTGGCATTCCCACCCACCAACTCCACTCGTTCCATTAGAGACCCACCTGACCTGCTTTCAAATCAGCAAGAAAAGTTCCCTTATTTGGTGTTTTTTACACATGGAATCTAATAACTATTGACCATTCTGCCTTAACCATCCTGAATTCAGAGTTCACTTGCCCTTGGATAAATTCTTAGGCCTTCTGAGTTTCTCAGGGCCAAACAAACTGCCCTCTCCTCCTCTAGTTTTACTTTTATCCATGGTTGGTCTTAGTATTGGCATTCTCTGGGGGGAACTGGTTCATGCCGTCAGCAACCCCGGCTGTGTTCTGAGCTGGCACAAGGATTCAGGAAAGAGTTGAGTCCAGGCTCCTTGCATATAATTCGATATACTAAGTTCAGAGAATACTCTGATTCTGCTCTGAGACCACAATTCCCTTTTCCATCATCCATCCACTCCTGGCTTCCAGTCTTCTCTTCTTCACCAGGAAGTTCATGGCAAATTCTAATAGCACTTCTACGGTAGGAAAGGATGGGAAGAAGAAAGTGTGAAAAATGATTGAAGAGGCGTCAGAAGCCAGCACTGCTGCAGAGAGAGTCATTTGTGTTTGTATTTGTTTCTTCTGAACCACTGGAATATTACAGGTTTGCAAGGCGACAAAAATGGAAACACAAGACCCCGGCAGCCTGGAGGAAAAGATGCTCATGGTAAGTTCTGGGCCTTCTCTAGGGTCAGTTCCCAAGAACACACACAGAGTTGGTTTCATGAGTCAATTTCCCAGATGACTGGCAATGACTTCCTGAGACACTGAGTCTGGGGCCACCTCTGGGTTTGGAGGGAAGAGCATCATGATTGATTAACATGGACGTGGGAGGAGGAGAAGGCTCCTGTGTCAGAAGTCATCCCAAGGCCAAAGATTAAGTCCTTCCATTAACAAAGCAGCCCATTATAGGAAGCAGCAAAACAGTTCAGAATGATGTAAACTTTCAGTGGAATGCCAAATGTATGCAAGGTAGTAGGCAGAGGAAGAAACATCGAATGGGATGAAAGACAGCCTGGGTTTCTGTTTTTTGGTTTGCTTTTGCTCCTTACTTGTCTTGCCTCAGTTTTCCCCCAACCTTAATATACCAGATATCATCAGGGTAGCTCAGTACTTCTTCCAATTGTTGCACTTGATAATTAGAATAATTTAGTTAATGTTACTGGGTATTTTAACTATATTTATGTAAAAAAATTGTATCTGTACCTTATAGGACCTGCTCGGGTAGTAGATTTAATGAACCATAAACCGTTGTGGGTGTTTCAGTATTAAAAATGTTAACCATTGTAAAATGGAACCAAGAAAGGGAAAAAATAGTAAAATAGGGTTTACAGCCTATTTTAGGCATGTCATCCTTCTTTTAAATTGGAGCCAGAGGAGAGTACACTAAGTGGAAACCTGCTTTGTATAAATCCACATCAAATCTACTTTTATTGCCTGTTGACTCCTGTTAGACAGTGGCAGGACCCAGAATCTCTGGGGGAAAGGGCACTAAGAAATTTCTGGGTAGGCATCTTCCAGGGTATGTCCCATTCTGAGGGGCTAGCTGGAGGATGGCTGCCATTGGACACACAAACCAGGGGTGGGTGGTGATGATTCTGTCATGGTACACCCAGAGAGAAATCTCGGCTCCAGAGGGGTGAGGGGGGAATCAGGATGGTGCTAGTCCCCTGAGCCTCTACAGTCACCTTGCAGCACTGTCTGGGAATCTCCTGGGTCCTGGGGCAGCTGCTGGCCCTGTGTCAAAATCAGTTTTCTTTCTTATCTTTGTCCCCACAACCAGACTCGGACCAGGAGGCTTCCTATGAGAAAGGCTGGGTAAGATCAGTCATTTTGAGGTTCTACCTCCTTCAGAGGCTTATTCCAAGCACCTGTGACACCACCACAGTTGGCTTTCTTGGGGTGTCTCCAGGTGGCCATGGACAAAAGAGTAAGACAGGAATGCCAAATACACCACTCTATAAGGTCCAGATGGCTGGCCCTGTAACACCTCACCCCCAGCACCTGACCATGGCCTGGAGTCTGTCAAGGGCTAGGAGTACCGCCTAAGCACTTCCCACAGGGAGCTATGGACTGAACTGTGGATAGAAAGGAGTTCCATCATCACTATGTCTGGGTTCGACTGAGTTTAAGCCAGTTTCTGTAAAATCGGGAATCCCTGGGTCCACACAAAGGCTTGTGTAGGCATCACAGAGTTCCCAAACTAATTTGATCAGGGAGCTCTGCTAGGAGACACAGTTTCTGGGGCTAGAGTTTCCAGCTTTGGGAATCATGTTAATGGTCAGGCTGTTGCACAGAAAGGACAGAACCTGGGCAGGGTAACCCTCCACAGAGGGTCTCAACTGCTGACTGAGCTTTTCTGTGTTTCTAGCCTATCCTTGGGACAAGTCCAGTCTCAAATCCATGCCTCTGGACCTCAGGCAGTTTGAAAAACTGGACACCTATGCCTCACAGGTAGGGGAGCTGGCCCTCTAGCCAAGAGCCCATAATTATAGTCCATAAAGGTCCCTCAAACCACAGCAGCAAAGCCTCCTGAACATATCCTGAGTTTCCCTGACTGGTGACCCAGGATGGAAAATAGACAGTAGACCCCTGTCCAAAACCAATCTATCCACTATTTGTGTATCTCCTTTGGGAAAAGGGTCTATATACAAATATGTAAATGTAGCTGGGCTCTGGTGGCTCATGCCTGTCATCCTAGCTACTCCAGAGGCTAAGATTTGAGGATTGTAGCCTGGACAGGAAAGTCTGTGAGATTCTTATCTCCAGCTAACTCCCAGAAAACTGGGAAAGGAGCTGTGGCTCAAAGTGGTAGAGTGCTAGCTTTAAGCACAAAAATTCAGAGACAGCACTCTGGCCCTGAGTTCAAGCCTCACAATAAACAAATAAATAAGCAAATAAATAAATACATATATTATTTACATATTCTGAATATTAAGCCCTTATCAGGTATATAATTTGTCATGTTTTCTCCTATTCTGTAAATTGTCCCTCTTTTAATAATATCTTTTAACATTCAGAATCTTTGTGTCTCAATGAATCCCAGTTTACTTATTATTACTTTTGTTACTGGTAATTTTCATGTCATATCTAGGGATTCACAGCCAAATCCATGGTCACAATGATTGACTTCAGTTCTAAGAATTTTATGGCTTAACCTCTTATATTAGAGTCAATGGTCCATTTTACTTTATTTTTGCATACTACACAATGCAAAGATCCAATGTCATTCTTTTGAATGTTGAAATACAATCCTTCCAGGACCATTTGTGATTTTTTTAAGCTACATTATTTCCCTTACTCAATAGACTTGGCACCCTTATCAAAATTCAAATGGCTATGAAAGTATATGGGCTTATTTCTAAATTCTCAGTTCTATTTTGTGGGTCGATTGGAGTCTATGCTAATACAAAATATTAGCCTTATAGTTCTGACATTGGGAAGTCCCACTGGAAGAACTCATTCTTTAAAACAAAAAGAAAAAAGAAAATTGCTTGTGATCCACACTCAGCCAGCCTGTCCCTCTGAGCCTCTCCCCCAGCTTCCTCGCCCGGAGGAAAAGCAGCACTGGCTGTCAGTGGTGAGAGCTAGGCCCCCCACAGCCCTCTTCCAAGCCCTGAAGCAGCACACCCTTCCTGCTTCCCAGGTGACTGTCAAGAGTGGCCTGGATGAGCTAGTGAGTGACCTACTCCAGAAGGCCCACAGCGATCTGGAAAAGGTCCGTGCCATCTGGATATGGATATGCCACCACATAGGTATGCTCACTTTGTGTGTGTGTGTGTGTGTGTGTGTGTGTGTGCATGCGTGAGCACGTGTGCATGCACACGCATCTGTGTGCATGCATGTCATTACCAGAGCTTAAATTCAAGGGTCTCAAAATTGCCTCATTTACTTTTTCATGCTGGAATTCTACCACTTAAGCCATGTTTCCAGTCCAGTATTTTGCTGGATATTTGGAGATAGAGTCTCAAAGACTTTTCTATCAAGGCTGGACTTGAACTGTGACTCCAAGTCTCACCTCTTCAGTGGCTAGGATTACAAGTGTGAGCTACCATACACACACACACACACACACACACATGCACACACACACACACACACACACACAGGTCTGAGGGCCAAATGCCCTCCTCTGTCTTGACCTTGCTCTTCCTCTTCTCATCTGCATAAAAGCTGACATTTCCTAGACCTGGCTCAGTCCAGGAACCTCAGTTCTAGTCAACCCACTGTGGTTTCCCCTTGGCCTGCTGATACCCAGGGCATGGCTAGGTTTGGGGATAGTGCTGTGGCTGGAGCCTCTTCTCAACCTCCTGAATCAGCCTTAGACACTGCAGGGCCCTGATTCTTCACAGCTACCTCCCCCACCTCTCCTCCCCGCAGAGTATGACATCGAGGCTGCTCAGAAGGATCACAAAGCCTTCAAACCTACAAACATCCTGAAGACCAAGAAGACCAATTGTGATGGCTATGCTGGTCTCTTTGAAAGAATGTGCAGGTATGACCCCCACCCCATCCTCTTCCCTTCTCCCAGTGCTCTCAGTAGCTTCCTCCCATGCCTGGCCTAAAACCTGAGTTTGCAAACTTTGCTCTGAAATCCAAGTAAGTCCTGAAAAGGTCAATTTCTCCTTTTCAGCACCAGCCTAATTGACCTTGTACCATCTGCTGGGCTTCATGATGCATTAACATAACGGCAGATGAATGCACAGCAATAATTTGGTTTTAAAAGCCCCCTTTCCTGCCTTCTCCCATCGTTGTGCCGCTGAAGGTTTAAAAGAAATGGCAGCAGGACCGGGAGTTTGGCCTAATGGTAGCATGCTTGCCTAGCACGCACAAACACCAGGATTCAATTCTTCCGTACCATATATGAGAAAAAAAAGCCAGAAGTAGTGCTGAGGCTCAAGTGGTAGAGCTCTAGCCTTGAGAAAGTCCAAGGACAGTGCTCAGGCCCTGAGCTCAAGCCCAGGACTGGAAGAAAAAAAAAAAAAAAGAATGGCAGGTCTGGGAACAACAAACAGGACAGTAGTTGTTCACAACAAGAGGGCTGTGGGAATCCTTTGGGAAGGTGCAGAGGCCTCTACCTAGGGAAACAAAGTCTGTATTTGAAAAGACCTGTCAGAACACTGGGGTAGCCAGGGAGAAGCTTCTGTCTATCTTCAGGGCATGTGGCCAAGTTGCTGGCTTGACTGAAGAATGAACCGGTACTGCTTTCCTGGAGAACTGAGAACAGGTTCAAGGCTCGGGGAGTCCTGCCCACCCCTAGAGTTTCCTGTGCCTCATTTCAGAGGTTTGCAGGGTTCCGCTAGGACACCATCAAGGCAGCTGTAGAGGCTGTCACAGACAGCCAAAGAGCTCCCTGCACCTCTGTAGGCCTCTGGGAATGGATCTTTTCATGCACCCAACATCAGCCCCGGGGCTGCATCCCTCAAACCAAAGATGGCGATACTCGCGCCACAGGAAGCTGAGATGGCTTGGTGTTGTGCTCTTAGGGAATATGTAACCTATTCCTGACTTAAACTCCCAGCTGTACCATCTGACAACCCTTGGTCACCACACTACCAGGCACCTGGTCCACGGATTGCTCCTACCTTCCTGCCTAGCTCCCTGTCCTTCCCTCCTGTCCCCTCTAAGGCCCATCTTCAAGTCCCCAAGCCTCGGCTGCATCCAGAATAAGTTCCAATACACAGGATCCCACTCTGACCCACCCACCCCTCCAGGGCAGCCCTCACCACTGTTCCACATTCCAGCTATCGCCCCCACCTGCCTTTGGGCCCAGGATCCCCTAGTCCTAGATTCCTGAACCCGACTGACTGCTCACCGTAGGCTACAAAGTTCTCCAAAATCTAACCTCAGTACCTTCCCAGCTCTGCTGCCTCCCTCTCCTCATGCCCATTCCTCTCCCCATAACACTCTTCCAGGTTCCTTCCTTCCCTTGAAGTCCTCCATGTTCCTTCCCACACCCAGACTCCAGCTTATGTGTTGCCTTATGCTTCATGTAACAACTGCAATTAGTTAAAAAAAAATATGGCCCATCATATCTGATGTAGAAAATGTACACAGCAAAAAGATTAAGTAGCTCTTAATCTCATCATTTAGAGATGGAGCTGATAATACTGTTACATTCCCTCCCAGAGTTCACTCAGTATGTATAGGCATTACCCACACTCAGTTCCACGTCCTCTGAGTGTTAACAGGTTGGTTTTTTTTCCCTGTCTTCAGCCATGTTTTTTTTTTACCTCCCCTATGAATATCTCATCCTATACACAAGTAGGCCTTCAAATGGATAGAAAGTCAAATTGGACAACTATAACAGATAGTTTTTTGGTTTTTTTTTTTTGCCAGTCCTGGGCTTGAACTCAGGGCTTGAGCACTGTCCTTGGACTTTCTCAAGGCTAGAGCTCTACCACTTGAGCCTCAGCACCACTTCCGGCTTTTTGCTATGTATGTGGGGTACCAAGGAATCGAACCCGGGTCTTCGTGCATGCTAGGCAAGCACTCTACCACTAGACCAAACTCCCGGCCCCAAACAGATAGTTTTATAGCTATAATGGATAGTGATAAAATGACAGGAATGGACAGGATATTCCTAGGCTCGTTTGGGTGTTCTCTTTTAAATAAATAAATAAACCCATCTACCTAGCATCTGTCAAATAAGATTGTTTTCATCTGAGTTTGCAAATCTGAACAAGTTCTAGATTTATGCTTCTTTATCCAGTGTAATCTTTCTAGCATGCTGTAGGAATGCCAGATATAAAGCCAGAAAGACTTGGGTTTCAGTTTCTCAGTGACTGCTTGCCTGTTGTACTCCTTTTGATAAGCAGTTTATCTTTTTAGAGGCTCTATTTCTTCATCTGTATACTGGGGACCATATCATCTAGTTAGCAGGAAAGGACTGGCTGAGAACATACCACCTAAGGTTTTCCAACTGACTCTGGAGTTTTTGTGTTTTTATTTTTAAAAAAAAGAAAGAAAGAAAGGAAAAAAAAGGAAAACAAAGCCCTTTCCTGTCTTTTTTTTATATTGGGATTATTTTTGGTCTACGGAAATTTCCTGTAGGCTGGGCTGGCCCACATAGACTCAGAAAACTGACACTTGTCTTGAGTGAAATTGTCATCTCTATACCTGGTCTAGTTTCTTAACAACAGCCATACTCTGGCTGCAAGCTGATCATTAAAATACAACTCAACACCTTGCATCCCTGAAAGTTAGCTCCAATCTGATGGTGACCAGGAACAAAATCCCTCACCCTGCCTTTTATGGACTAGTAACTCATGCATGCATCACTTCCCTAATCTTATTTACCTCTAACATAACTAACTGACAGAGGTTTGGCGGATTCATTAGCTCATCACTTCATCACTGAAGACAATGCAATCTACAGCTGCCCACTTACCCCCACATGGGTGTCAGGGAAGAGCTGTTTCCTTGCAGCGATCTTTACTCTCTGCCAGTACACTCTATCTCTTTGCAATGACATAAATAAAGACTTATTTAACACATAATTTGGTAGAGAACATGGGTGGGGTTTTTTTTGTAGCATGATTCATCTTCTTGTGGTCTTTCCCAAGTTATCAATGTGGCATCTTTTGTTGGTGTTCTTGCTTGCAACTGCTGGATTGGTTTCTTTCTGACTTTCTATCATCCAACATAAATGTTCTCTCCTTTTGCTTTGATTGCCCATAGCTTTAATTGATTCTGTCTAATCTCCTACCAGGGGGTCAAAGTTAATTCTCTAGACTCTTGCCACTGATTCAGCCTCCAGTCAATTCTCTGTATCTCTTTACCACGGCTTAGGTACCACCAGATAGCAGATTTCCCAGAGATTCGGGATATCTCTTGACCCTCTTGATATAAAATGACAGTAAGAAGCCAGGCACAGTGGCTCATGCTTGTAATCCTAGCTACTCAGGTGGCTGAGATCTGAGGATCGAGGTTCAGAGCCAGCCCAGGCACTAAAGTCCACTCCTATTAACCATTGGAAAACTGTAAGTGGCGCTGTGGCTCAAGGAGTAGGGCAGTAGCCTTGAGCTGAAGAGCTCAGGAACAGTGCTCTAGGTCCAGAGTTCAAGCCCCACAGCTAACAAAAAAAAAAAAAAGAATGACAGTAATAGTCTTGGCCTCCTCAACTACTACCGGAGGACACAACACAACCAGATTTTTTTGTTAATGTTGTTTGGTTGTGGGGCTTGAACTCTGAGCATGGGCATTGTCCCTAAGCTCTTCAGCTCAAGGCTAGAGCTTTACCCCTTGAGCCACAGCACCACTTCTGGTTTTCTAGAGGTTAACTGGAGATAAGAGTCTCAGGTCTTTTTTGTGCCCAGGTTGACTTTGAACTTTGATCCCCAGATCTCAGCCTCCTCTGAGTAGCTAGGATTATAGGCGTGAGCTACCATGCATGGCTCAGATCTTTTTTTTTTTTTTAAGTAAGAAGGATAATGTATTCGTGGAAGCTACGGTACCTTCAGAGATCACCCAGGTAACACTGTTACCTTCTGCTTGCCTGTGCTTCTGTGTGGTTCATCTCTATCAAACCATCACAAATGACCACGGGGTCCTTTTCAGGACTCAGATTTGCTGTGGTTGGGTCCCTGAGCCCTGGGGTTGGGGCTTCAGCTTTCTTCAGATCCTTCAGGTACCCTGGGGAAGTTTACTTCAGGCATCTTGTATGCATGTTTGCTTTGTAGATTGAATTACACATGATCCCCTGCTGAGGAGCCGATACTGGAGTTGTCAAAACTGTCAAAAGTAAAAGCAAGATCCAGCAGCACGAGGTTGTTAAATAGATAGATGTCCTTGTGCGACACTTTAGGCTCTCAGCTGGCTAGTTGAGCCCTTCAGCAGGTAGAAGTGTTTTTCAGCCTTCTTCTTCTTTCTTCCTTCCTCTTCCTCTTCCTCTTCCTCTTCCTCTTCCTCTTCCTCTTCTTCTTCTTCTTCTTCTTCTTCTTCTTCTTCTTCTTCTTCTTCTTCTTCTTCTTCCTCTTCCACCACCTCTCCCTTCTTTTCAGTACTGGGGACTGAACTTAGGACTTTACACTTCCAAGGCAGGTGTCTGCCCTTTGAGTCACACATCCAGCCTCTTTTTGCACTAGTTATTTTCCCAGTGCATTACGCCACTGTTGGCCTGGGCTGTGATCCACATTACCTGTGTTTCTGGAGATGATAGATGTGTGCCACTTCCCATAGCTAAGAGAGCAGGCTTGTACCACTGCACCCTGCTATTGGTTGAGGTAGAATCTCCCTAAGGTGTATGCCTGAGCTGCCTTCAAATTGTGTTCCCCTGATCTCTCCTTCCTAAGTACGTAGGATCACAAGCTCGAACCACCACACCCAACCCTCTGCCTTTTGTTTCACTGTTCTCCCAGCTCCAGCTAACAAAGTGAATCTCCCTCTGTTGGCCTCCTGCTAGTTTATTTTATATACTGGCATTATTTTTGGAACAATATATATATTTTTTTGCATTTTATTTTATTTTATTTTTTTGCATTTTTTATTGTAATTAGTAAAAGGGTTACATGATATTTGCCAGATAGAAGGTGCATTAATTCACATACAGGAACAATATATTTTTATTATGTTGTATGTCTTGTCATTCCATGATAAACCATGGCTAGTGCCATGTACACATGAATACAGCCAGTGGTTTCTTGATGATATGAAAGGGTCATGGGTCATCCTGACTGGCAGCCAGACACTGGATGCAAAACCCTACTAGTTCTACAATTATTGTTTTATACATACACGTTACTTCATTTTGCATAGAAACTAGGTTATTAGCAACAATGCTTTTACACTCTGACTTCCTTTGTCCAATTCATCTTGCACATGGCTGCCAGGGACTAACACAGCCTCATGTCAAAGGCAAGCAATGCATAAGCTTACAGCAGAGGCTGGTTTTCATCTTTTTGCTGCTGGGGGCATTCCCTACAGCATTCCTCCGCCTGTCAGAGTAGTCTTACTCCCAGGAGATCATTTAATGGCCACCCTCCTTTCTGCCCATGGTAAGTCAGACAAGGTCACACACCACAGGTGACTGCTATGGCTGGAACTAGAGCCCTGGTTTCCTGGCTAGGCCAAATGATCATCCATTTCAGCTCCAGGCAATATAGGTAAATGCCCTGGTCACTTACTCCCTCCTCCTCCAGCCCTTTCCTGGGTTGGCAAGGTTGTCACAGCTGCTCCCCACTTGCTTTTTCAGATAAAACTCTTCTGCATCATCCCCCTTGGTGGGAGGATATGCCCCACACAGACTGCTCAAAGCAGGCCTTCCTCCTCCCATGCCCCCTCCCCCAGAGGATGTCCAAGCTACCAACCTCAGTTTCTACCTTCACTTACCCCCAAGGCCTGGAGTCTGTGGATGCTCAATGTGTCCTTCCTTGTCTCAGTGTGCTCTAAGCAGAGGACGAGCTACAGTGAGTGGAGTGTCCACAGGTCCATCAACTCCATTAGTCAGCTCACCTAAATGCAAAAGAAGCCATGTACTGTGGTACCCAGGACTCCTTTTATATTACGGAGGGATAAAAGGGATGTGGGACAATGCCCACAGGAAAGCAACAGGAGATTCCAGAATCATTGGGTGGGCCATCAGTGAGTAAATGACCTTAATACACCATGGTGGTGTCATACCAGCTTTACAAAGGACAGAGCTGTCAATCAGACCTCGGGGTCCTTAGCAGTTGACCGTTTCTACCAAAGACAGCACTAGACACATGAGTTTGCCTGCCATCTGCAGTCCCCATGTAGATGTACCTGGGAAGGTACATCTGGGGACCATGACTCACACCTCTCTTGAGGTATCCTGGCTCTCCCAACCTCTGTGCCTATATTTTATATGTAGGTTCTGTTCCAAAAGCCATTTTTCCTGCCTGGTGTTTGTGAGGCCATCTTCCCTCTTGCCCTCATTTTTTTTTCTCCTCCTGAAGAGTTCCTCGTGGATCATGTAAAGCAGGCTCTGGGGAGACATTTCAGAAGTGATTTGAAGAGTCTCGGGGGGGAGGAGTGGGCAGGAAGGACTGTGGCCAGCCTGCACTGACAGAAGCAACCAACACCAGGTCCTCTTGTCCCCACGCCAAGAAATAAAAAGCTCTTCACTTCTTTTATTTTTTTTAAATCACCTGTGAGTGTGAGAGGCAGGGGGGAAAAAACGAGAAGCAGGAAGGAAGGAAGGGCCCGTCTCCAGCAGGAGTCCCCTCAAATCCTTGTTCTACCTCCTCACTCCAGGATTGCTGGTGTGCAGTGCACGACAGTGGCGGGCTATTCCAAAGGCTTTGGCTACCAGACAGGTCAGAGCTTCTCTGGGGAGTTTGACCATGCCTGGAATGCCGTGTTCCTGGAGGGGAGATGGCACCTGCTGGACAGCACCTGGGGCAGCGGCCTGGTGAACACTACCACCTCCAAATTCACCTTCCTGTAAGTAGGAGTTTTATGTGTTCAGGGGTCCGGGGGACAAGATAGTTGGCCTGTGGACTAGATTTCACTTCTATCCTGCTAGGCTCTCTGGTCAAACTTGTCTTTAACATAAGACCACACACAGAACTGTCTTGGATTACTTTGTCTACCAGCAGCTCAGACACCTCTTATTCAGCCAAGTAAGAGTTCACTTGGATGTATGCAGTTTAAATCTTGACACCCCCCATACTCAGAACAAACATGTACACACATCTTACATGTCAGGCTCTCCCGCTCTTACATATTACCTACCTCCCAGTCCCTATCCTTCTAGAACATTCCTCTGATAGGCCCTCAGGGAGCCAGACACAAAGGCCATGGCCACACAGCTACACAGGCACAGTGGTAATAGGGGACAGATCAGAGCCGGGAGTTTGGCTTAGTGGGAGAGTGTTTGCTTAGCATGCACTGAGACTCGGGTTCAATTCTTTGGTACCACATACACAGAAAAAGCTGGAAGTGGTGCTGTGCCTCAAGTGGTAGAGCTCTAGCCTTGAGAAAGCCCAAGGACAGTGCCCAGACCCTGAGTTCAAGCCCCAGGACTAGCAATAGATAGATAGATAGATAGATAGATAGATAGATAGATAGATAGATAGATAGATAGATAGATAGATAGGCAGCCAGACAGACAGACATGGAGAGGGGGAACAGATGGAAATATTGCATGCAGTACTTTGTTGTCCCCAGATACCTCCACTGCTCACAGCTGGCCCACTGGTTATGCCTTTGCTCCCTTCAAATTTCTCTCTGGTGTTGGACCATCTCCTACCTCCCACCCCCACCATCAGGCATCCTAAATTTTGAGCCATGGCCTCTTCCTTAGAAGAGACCTGAGACACTGCTTGACTTCAGAGTCTAAAAGCAACCACTGAGGAGTCTTCAGTGCCCACATTTAGGACTGGAAGTAGCCTCTCTTCACACATGGGTTATCAGTAGACACCCCCCTCTGTGGGTGCTGGGGAGGCTCAAAAGAGGAGCCCCTTGGGCTCTGAAGAGTGGGCCCATATACCCTTCCTCCCCAAATATGACTCCTGACCAGCTCTTTCTCTACTCCAGCTACAATGAATTCTACTTCCTTACCCATCCCGCACTGTTCATCGAGGACCATTTCCCAGACAACAAGAACTGGCAACTACTAAAACCTCCTCAGTCCCTGAGGCAGTTTGAGGACAACTTGTATCACAAGAGTGAATTCTACAACAAGGGGATGCTCAGTGCCCGCCCAGACACCTCCATGATCAGAACAGGTAACCTGGGGCAGGTGATCCCTAGTCCATGCACATGTGTGGCTGTGGAATTAGCAGATAGTGGAGGCTCTCAGGCCACCAGGACAGGTCAGAACCTTAGGTCACCTTGAGGAAAGCCGGAAAGGGGCTACACCAGGGAGAGGTGGGTTCCCTGGCACACAGCTTGGCCTGTTGCATGAGCCAGGGATGGAGGGTCCCGACCTATCTGAGCCAGTCTACATACAACCTCCCAGCTCAGGTTTCCAACGGACACCGACCCACCTGCTGTGCTCTCCTCCCAAGGAGGTCCCAGGAGCTGTGGGAGAGGTGGGGCCACCATTTCCAGCAGGATACAGGGTTGGGTTGGGCTGCCTTAGGGAGGTGGCCAGTGAACTGGATCCTGGGAAAAGGAGAAGAAGCAGGATGGACATGTTATAGTCAGTGGGAACAGTGTGAAACAAGGGGGCACCAGAAGTTACTCAACCTCCACACTTGAGCATGCGTTGATGAGGGGCTCAGCTTGGCCTGCTCAGACCCCTGCCCTTTCTATCTTTATTCAGACAGTATTCCCGTCATTCCACCTTCCACACCTCGGCAAAAACCCTGCCTGTCCACAACCAGCTTTACCACCATAGGCCTCCATGCACAGGAGACCCGGCATCATACCAGCTATTGGCCAGGTTGGGCTGGGGATGGGTCCCAAATCCCATCCTGCACTGCAGGGAGATGGGGATGGGGGTGGCCAAGGAGCACAAGCCAGGCTCGGGTGACCTTCTCTTTCTACTTCTCACCTGGTGCCATAACTGGGATGCCAGGCTCCCACACACTCTGAAAAGTTACACGCACCTGGCAACTCCTGCTGCTAAAATAACAGTGTAGGGCTGCTCACTTTGAGAATCTGTTTCCTGAGCTGACATCTGATGGAGGTCCTGTTCAGGCTGTGGTGGGACCTCCAACCGCAGGAAAGAATCCACTGGGACCTGGTAACATCACACTCATGTGACTGCATTGAATTTGCCCTTTCAAGAGGTGTGCAAAAATGTAAACAGCACATTTCTTAGTTCGTAGTCATCTAACACTTGTTTTCATATTCATGATACACATGGAGTATTTCTTGGAGCTTGCAATGTGTCTTAAAGAGTAAAAGATGGAAAAAGAAAAAAAATGAAGGAATCTGGGGGGGGCTAGAGGGAGGGAAGGAAGAAGACCCCAAGATAAGGAAGGTAAAAAGTAATGGAGTATCAGGGGTAAGAACTTGGAAGTAGGGAGAAAAGGAAGGAAGGGAAGGGTGGGAGGTGCCACAGGGTCTCGGGCTGGCCAGTCCTTCCCTTCCCATCTTCTTAGAAGTTCACTTCCGCTAAGCAGTGTTTGGGCCAGGCACCACAATCAAGTTCTAGAACACAGCAAGAAACACGACCGCCTCTTACCACAGGATCCACAGCACAGACGAGGACGGGCATATTACTCAAAGATGCGTGTGTAATTCATTCCAACATTGATAGATCCTCTGACAGGATCCAAGGCCAGGAGGAAGGCTTAGAGGAAATTACACTTCATCTGACAGGTCAGGACACGCTTCTCTGCAGCCAGGCCTTCAGAGTGAAGCCTTGCCAGCTTTGCAAGATGGAGTTAACAGTGAGCACGAACCAGAGAGCCTTCTCTACCCATCGAACAAGGCTGAGAAAGTTGCCAGAGTCCGTGGTTGGGGACCAGCTCATGACAGTGCCAAGCTAGGCTCTGGGAGAGGCTACTATCCCTCCCGGTGGTCCTGGGGAGTGGGGAGGGGGGAACCAAAGAGTACTCAGAGGATCAAAGATCCAGGGAACTGATCCCAACCCATGAAAGACAATGACTAGGAGGGAAGAAGGCAAAAGTGCAGGACAAGGAGATGTACAGGGAGAGGGGAGGCAGAGGACCCTCAGGTGTGCACACTGGCTCTCTAAAGTCCCATTCCAGAGACACACCTAAGGCACACCCTTTGAGAACAGGAGTTGAGGACACACCCCACTTCCACCACCACCACCACCACCCTGCCCCCTGTGAAGCCCTCACAACTACTTTTTAAGACTATCGACACCATAGAAATGCTAGAGGGAGTGGTGTGAAAGCCAAGAGCTGAGGCTTAGAAGAGGTAATTGCTCTTCCTACTTCTTGACCTTCTGCTAAACTCTGGAGTTGGGCCAAGCCTTCATCAAATGGAGGCCAGGAGCCCATATGGCTGAGGGGAAGAGTTTTTTCTTAAGACCTCCGCCCCCAGCTAATCCTGTTTCAGAGACCCACTTAAAGGACACAGACCTCTCCCTGGAGGGTTGCTCTAGTTGGCTTATACCATGTTGGCTAACATCTTGTCAGTGAAAACCAACCTTGGAAATGATGATACCAGGGACACGGCACACAGTAAAGGGTGCTGCACATAAGAAAACACGCACATACGTACACAAGAGTCAGACCGACACTGGACCCGCCTCACCTGACTTTAACCTGGTGTGTCCACAGTGAACGGGAAGGCCACGGTCACCATCGAGAGCTGCGCCCCCACGCTGTTCATGTTCATGCTCAATGGCAAACAGGAGCACGGGCTGCTGAGCCTCAAGAAGAACGGGATGAAGCTAGAGGTGTTCCCTCCAACCATGGGCACCCATAAGCTGCAGATCTTCGCCAAAGGCAACTCAGACATCTACAGCTCCGTGCTCGAGTACACACTCAAGTGCAACTACGTGGACCTGGGTGTCCAGCTGCCAGCCGAGCTCCACCAGCCGGTGGGCCCTAGCTGGTTCTCAGAGCAGATGGGAATTAGGAAGCCCTCGCACCCTGACCCCATCATCCACACGAGCGACGGGCGCTGCTCCATCAGCTTCCGTGTGGAGGAAGGGATCAGCCTCCTGGCTTCCCTACATGGAGATGACAGTTCTTTTGTCACCGAGGAGATGCAGAGGCGTTACATCTTCCAGGTGAAGAGAGAGAAGCGGACAGAATTCAAAGTCCAGCTGCCCCATGCCGGCAAGTTTGCCTTCAAGATCTTTGTGAAGAAGAGGCAGGAGCCGGGCAATTACAGCTTTGTCTTCAATTACCTCCTGTGCTGTGTCAATACCAAGGTGAACTGGCCCATGTTCCCTGAGATCTTCGGCCACTGGGGACAGGACAATGAGCTGCTGGAGCCCCTGTCTGGTGTGCTTCCTGCCAATCGTAACATCCCATTCAAACTGAAACTGCCTGGAATCGCCAAAGCCCTGGTGAAGGGGCAGGACACATGGCCCTTGACCCTAAACCACGAGGGCTACTGGGAGGGCAGCTGTAGCACAGCTGGCTGTCAGGAAGTGTATGTCATGGTGCTGGAGAATGCCAACCACAACTTCTACTCCTACATCCTGAAATACCAAGTGAATGCCCAGTGAGGGACTGCACCTCCATGCTCACACACCTTCCAGAGGCCAGGGCTAATCCTCTCCCAACGAGGCTTCCAGAAAAATACAGAGAGCCCCAGACACTTCTGATCTGCATGAACCACTTCTAGGCCTCTGCTTCCATTTCCCCCACCCCGCCGCCGCACGCAAGCTCTGAGATGACTGTGTTTTTTACTCAGTGCGGCCCTGGCTGAGGGGTCAGAGATGAAAGACCCTTGGGATGAAAACGGTGCTATGTAAATCCAAGGTACTGTGAACTGTACATCCAGTGCCCAGATGCCCCTTCTCGTATTAGTGCTATTGTTGTCGTAGGGTTGATGTGGGGAAAGGAGAGAACTTGTCCAGGCTGCAAGCTTGTATGGGATTCATAAGAGAATTCTCCCAGCCCTAGAGGAGCATAATAATCTGCAAGTCCAAATCACCAGTGAATCTGAGAGTCCCCTTCCAAAGAGCATGCTTGTGTTTTTCTCTTCCGAGTAATGTGTGTGTTGTGTCTCCCCACAACTTCTGGGAATGTTGGACCTAACCATCTTCCACATTCCACTGCTTCTCCACTAGCCACCGTCTCCTCTTCACAAGTTCTGCATTTACAAAAGAAGAAGAAAAAGAAGGGATGAAGAGGAAGCTTGGTACTCCACAGCTTGTAGGATAGAAGCTGAGCATCTTACCATGGGTCACAGGAAAGTGACAAGGGCAGAAAGTAGCCAGTATGTATCCATGGGTGTCCTGGGCAAGAGGCAGAGAGCACATTGCAAAGAAGTGGCACCAATAGCAGTCCTGAAACCCAAGCCTATGGTAGAAAGGCCTCAGACTCAGTGCTCCTCTCCTAAGTTCAGCCCAGGGCCTGGGGATGTTCCTGATGCTCTTAGCTCCTGAGCCTCAGGCTTGACCTTGTCCTGCCAGGCCTCCAGAGATCTGGTCTCTAAGTCAGAAGATGAGTAAACAAGTGGTCAAGCAGCAATTCTAGTGACACTCATATAATAATAGGGCTCTTCCTACATAAACACATACACACACACACACACACACACACACACACACACACACACACACACGAGATACACATACACACACCAACCTCCCCCCACAAGAGTCCCTACCAGCAAAACCAGGCTGGAGAAACTGCCATCTGCCTTGAGTACTGTTTTATGACAAGCCCTATCCTATTTCTCTGCTTGCTTTTCTTTGAGTGGAGAAACCCTTAAGTCCTGCCTTCCATGAAGGGCCCCCTTGCTTTCTCAGGCCTGTCCTGAGAAGCCTCAGCTGCCCAGCTCACCCTCAGCAGTGCCTGAGGCTGGTGTTTCCATGGCAACAGCAGAAAAGGCTGGGCTCCTGGGAGGAAGGACTAAGAGATTTCTTTTCCTCCCCACCACAAGTCCTCTGCAACACCGTCCTGACACGAAGACACACTCCAGATAGTTCCCTGCCAAACTCCTAGGTTTTCTGACTCTGCTGACCCTGCCTAACTCAGGGTACCCCTTCCTAAGAATTTACATTGTCTCATCTCTCCCTGAAGGATGCTCTCCTTATCCCCAGGCTCAGCTGCAGCTATGACTAGCCTCTTGTATCTGTGTCCTCAAGTATTTACGGGGTACTTGGTAAGTGTCAGGTCCTGTGTTAGGTGCTCGGACTATCGAGGCAAACAAAGGGGGTTTGACCAAGTTCATCCATAGCTCAGATTGGGGACCAAAACAGAGCCATCTCCCCTGTCTCAACCTTTCTGGAGTTCCAGGCTCTATTATTTTACTCTATTATCCCTTAGACTCACTCCCCTATGGATCAACACTACCACTCAGTATGGACCTAGGCAAGGCCCATGTCCAGGGTACCCAACCTCCTCTACCCATCAGGGGCCTCTACATGGGAAAGGCGTAATCCCTGGGCATCTGAGCAGCCTTGGCCTGTGCCCAGTACCTTCTGAAAGACTTGGCCACCCCATACCAAGGCACTCATGTCTAAAAACAAACAAAAATTACAGGAATACTCGGAAGGCATAACTGGTACACAGTGTTTACATCTCACAAACAGCCTTTTCTCACATCTTTGATTCTATGGGTTGAATGAAATGTGCTCTCTCTTCAAATTAATAAGTGCCTTTTTCAACTGCTATCATTGGGTACCAACCTAGCTTTGCAAAAGACAACTTGCATCTTAAATTTGGAAAGAAAAAAAAAAGCATAATTAATCAATACATGGTGAAGCACGCAGGGAATGGCACCCAGCAAAACAGGAGCTGTCCCTGGCTCTGGAAGAGTGCACAAAACAGCAGGGAACTGGAATGCCCCTCCCTCTTCATTTAATCAGGCAACTCCTTTTGTGAAGACAGATGTAAGCGCAGTCAGAAAAATCACCTGCATTTCTTTTCCTTTCCACCGAAGTAAAAATACATGAAGTGAAATTCAATCTTCATGAATTTTTACATGCATGCTGCTTGGGCTAGAAATCCAGGGTTGCATTTTTGAAGGCTTTTATTCAAATCCCCATCTTTGTCTCCTTGATTGACAAATTTCCCCAAGCGCCCAATTGAATGGCACAGCTGCCCCCTGGTGGTTCAAATGCAGAACTACTGGCGCTGCAACCCTGGTTATGGGGCTAGATCCCTTCCCCTGGGCTTTTGCATAAAGTTGGAAAAAAAGGAGGGAGGGCAGGGAACGATGTTAAAATGTTTTATGTTGCAAAAAAGAAAATGTTTTATGTTGCAATCACTGGATGCATTCTCATGGTTTCTCAAAATTTCCACGTGTATGCACCTAGCACAGCTGTGAGGGAAAGCAGGGACTCCCTGGCATGCCGAAAAGATGCTGGAATATAGTGAGACGTATCTTTTGCCTGGAAATCTCTTCCTGGGACTGAAACCCTGGACACGGGCCTGGATGGGGCAGCTTTAATCAGACATTCTGCTATGCCAATAATGGACGGAAACTGATCAAACTCAGAGAGTATTTGCTGGCAAACCCCAAGTTGGGTCTTAGGGTACATGAGCGTGGGGCAGGGATGATGCCATTAACTTCCTTTCAGCTTGCTTTAGAAGTGCCACCAAGCCCAGTGGGACTGTTTTTGGTGTGCTTATGATCATTGTGAGTTCCTCCTAGGTTACACTGTCCCACCAGGACAAACTCCTCCTGGCCTGCTGAGATGAAAGAAAAATAAATAGATTCACTGAGGCATGAAAGATTTAGGCTAGACATAAAGAAGTAGTTCCTGTGGTTTAGCAGGAGAGATACGTTGCCAAGAAAGTTTTGTGAAATTCTCTTCCTCAAAAGGGCTTGAAAAGGAACAAAGTTTTCCTAGTGGTTCTTGAGTTTTCCAAGCCATGCTCACTGGAAGGATTACATTCTCTCTAAAACCAATTAAGTCTTGAAATATGCCAATGTGCCCAGAGCAAACACACATCATTGTGTTACTGGCAAAGATTTCAAAGGTGATGTACATACTGGGTATCGGAGGTCTGTTTAATTTCTTTTCATTTGGAATAAGTAGCTGGAAACCTTAAGAGACGATAATTCCTCATGATGTGTGCACGGAGTGCTGTGGGCCAATGACTGTTGAACAAGCTTCCTCCACATTGATGCTGGTGTTGTTTTTCAATAAAATTTATATTCATTTTTATCCAACCATGTAATGATCGATCCATGTCTATCCCTGCTCTCATAAGGAGGGGGAAATAGTTTTTAAAAAATACTTTCATGTTCAAAGAGTGCCCTAGGAAAAAAAAATCAATGTCCCAGCCATCTGAATGTGATACAAGATGCAAATGAAATGTCAGACAAATAGCTATTCCACATTAAAGAAAACATAATTAGGTTAGCTGTAGCCCCTCTCTGGCTCACATGCCTTTGAAGAACATAAAGGCCATATCTCTTTCATTGAATCTTGTTTAACTTGAAATTTTTAAAGTCAATCCAAATTTCTTTTTATAGTAGGAGAAAAAAGAATGTGCCAAAAAAAAATCCTGTCAACCCACTATTTGGTGTGGGGGGGTGTTGAATATATAATATCTATGCCTTGATATGTGTATGCTATAGAAACTTCCCAGCACATTCCCTAAACTGATTATTCACCAATTAGACATTTAGGGGAAGATGGGGAGAAAAATAAAATAAAAATCCAGACACCTCTGAGAAGCTGCTGTAACCATGGAGACCATTCTCATAGCTGTGGTATGGAGAACAAAAGGAACCTGTGTCCCCAAATCTGGGCTTATCATGTGTCTTGCTGCTAGATCCACAAATATGAGATACAGTACATTTCCCCTTGGGAAGGAGGATAGCAGGTAGATCCTGTCTTTAGCAGTATCTTAAATGAAGTCAGAAAAAGAGAAAGAAAAAAACTCTAGAATTATCAGAAACAGTATGAAAATGCCAGCCCAGAGGCTGGATGATACGACCTCCAACGTCCCTTCCAGCCCAGAGAGTTTGTGAAGCTGTGTCTCTCAGAACAGATGCTGGCAGGCACGACCTGGGGATGTCAGTTACTGAACATGTGAAAGGTCCCGCTGTGTTAAGAGCCTACTCCTCCAGCCCCCCAGCAGTCTACACTGCTGGCCCCTCTCTAGCCGGAGGGCAAGGGGCTGGAGACAGCCCAGCAGAGGGTCCAAGGGAAGCAGGAGCCCCTGACAGGAGGTTGGTTCTCTCTGATTTTGCACTCAGGAAAACGAAAAGCCTCCCAGGCTGTCCATTTTTGCATGTCCCAGAGGCATCTGGGCATGCAAGGATGCTGAACGGAAATCTTTTTTTCCTCCCCAGTTTATCTCAAGCCCCTCCAGGGTGCTTGGCTCAGGAATTGGCTTGTATCCCTACCACTACCCCACCGGCTCTCTCAGATGCACTGTTCTGTCCTCCCCATGATGAGATGACACTCTCCACACAGGCCTCTCCTTTGAATACAAGCTCTAGGCTATGCTAATATTTCCAGAAAGTCCTCCAAATTTTTCTGCTGTCTCTGAGAAGGCATAACCAGGGCTGGGAACTTGTAGAAAACTTAGAAAGTAGTGGGAGCCAGGAGGGAAAAAAAATGCTTGGTCTCCCCCTTTCTCTCTGGAGAGATCAAGTCCAAGGTCTTCACTCCTGGGGAATGATGAAAAGCTGACTCTATATCCCGTCTACGTTGGGGGAATGTTGACAGGGCCGTTTGCAGAGCAGGGCTGCAGGTGAATAAACTACACCCAGTAAGTCAACCAAAGCACACAGATTACATCCAGCACTGGTACTGGTGACATGTTCGGGAGCACGAATCCAATACACTAGGAAGCCAGGGCTGAGATCCAGTTAGGATGCAGTGTAATGAGGGTAAAATCCAGAAAAGATAAAAGGCTGAAGACAGGACCTGGCAAATAGCAAGCGACTCAGGCAGGAACAAGAGGATGAACACATCCCAGCCAACGCAGTATGAAACTTGAGTGAAGATCTAATTAGAGGAGAGTCTGAATTGAGCAAAACTTGGCTAGGCACTAAACAACCCACTATGCTCAACCCCTGGCTAGGGCTGCCTGTAGAAAGCTTAGCCTTAATTCAAAAGCCAAGACTGGCCCTCAAAGGGATGAGTGAACAGGTATCATACTCTCTACAGATCTGAAGGTTCTTTCCAAAGTGGGGTCTGAACTTCAAGTAGCTCCTGGGCTCTGCTATAGAGAATTTGGGAATGACTGGTGAAGAAGGAACAGACCTAAAGCCATCCAGGATCTAGGAATCCACACAATTGTGCAATAGTCCATCAGACCCACTCCTGCATAGGTTGAATGTATCCTCTCTCCAAGAGGATAGAGATTACAAATTAAGTGGGACCCCATCTCAACAGACAGGCTGGGTATCACAGGGTGATTAGGTAAGGTGATTCCAGTCCAGCTAGCTAGGTAAACCAAGACCCTGCCTAAAAGACAAAAGAAAAAAAAAAGGCTCAAAAAGGGCCAGGGTAGAGAACCTGACTAGCAAACATGAAACCCTAAATTCAAACCTCAGTTCCCCCAAGAAGAATAAGGTGGAGGAAAGTGGAGGCGTGACTCAAATGGTAGAGCACCAGCCTTGAGCAGAAACACCAGGTAAAAGAAAAAAGCCCCAAGTTCAAGCCTTAGATCAGCACACAAAAAAGAAAAAATGAGAAGAGGAGGAAGAGGGAGGAAGAGAGAAGAGGAGGAGGAAGAGGAGGAGGAGGAGGAGGAGGAAGAGGAGGAGGAAAATTAACCATCTTTGGACTAACTGGACAGAAGGAAGTTCTTCCTTACTGCCTCTCCTTGACCTCTTGTCCCTGTCACCCAGGTCAGCTCAACACTATAGCCAAAGCTTCTGTCCACTTCCTGCTCTCACATAAAACCTGCAAATGGCTGAGGATAAGAATCCTCATGGCTTTTTCAGATTGTCTCTCATGACTGTCCCCAAGAGCCCCTTAGAAGAAACCACATGACAACAGCCAGGCCACGTTCTCAGCACCCTGCTTTTGTCCATGCTGCCCTTGTCTTGAGGACATCCCACTCGTTGTGCCCCCTGAGGAAGTCCTGCTTGCACTAAAGGGTTCCCTCACCATACTTCCACCAAACCCTCACCAGCGCTCCACCTGTGCTATGTGGAATTACCTGCATAGAGTTGGAGTGTGGGTCATTATCTTCAGGAGAGTTGGTATTTAAAAACAAAAGTGAACATTCAAAGCTCACAGTTTCTGTGAACAGCATCCTCCCACCCCCCAAAGCTGATCTCAAAAGAGAAAACCCTCAGGCTGAAGGAAAAGAGGAAGTGGGAGTGGGGAGGTGGGGGGTGCCTGATGTCATTCAAGTCTGAGGAAGAAAAGGACACCTGGACAGATTCCAGGAAGATGTCATCTCAATAGCTATCTTGTGAGATTTGCTCACTGCTGCTTGGAGAATGGGGCTCAGAAGGTTTCTAGGGGTCACACCTGAGCTCAGTTAAGACTGGTGATACTGGACACAGGAAGGGCAATGTGTGCCACAAATGTGCCAAATGGAACTTGCAGACACTCCAAAATAGCAAAGATTATTCAGAGCTATCTGATGCATAGGCTTCCAGCTAACCCAACCAGCAAGCTGCCAAACCACAGCCCTCCAGGGTGCTCTGGGGGTCTTAAGACTATATCTGGAGGGCCGGGAGTTTGGCCTAGTGGTTAAAGTGCTTGCCTAGCATGCACGAAGACCCGGGTTCGATTCCTCAGTCCCACATACATAGAAAAAAGCTGGAAGTGGTGCTGAGGCTCAAGTGGTAGAGCTCCAGCCTTGAGAAAGTCCAAGGACAGTGCTCAGGCCCTGAGCTCAAGCCCAGGACTGGCATAAAAATAAAAATATTAAAAATTAATAAAGCATTAAAAAAAAGACTATATCTGGACTCCAATGGCGAGTCTGCCTGACATCCCCGACTTGGAGTGAGAAAATGTACTCAGGCCTGTCACCCATGGGAAAAATCAACGGCACACCTGCCAGATACTTCATCCCTAGGATCAAACAATACCTTGATTTTCAAACAAGTGGTCAGTATGATTTGTTATTTCAAAAAAATGAAGTAATAGATTACTGTGTTATTTACACAGCTGTTGACCAAAGAGGCTGTTGAGTTCCAACATCCTAAGGAGTCATTTGCCTCTTGCTTCCAACTAATTTAAGAATCAGACGCACGGCAGTAACTCTCCCTTGTCTCAGTAGGAATGCAAATTTACAGAAAGAGACCAAATGCCACCTGGTACAGGGCATACGTGGTGTTTACCGCCAGGAAAACAACTTAGGGCTTGGGCAACCGATGGATGGATCCAAGGAGCCCCTCCTCTCAGGAGAATCTGCCTGCCCTGACAGTAAGCTGAGATGGCTTTGTTTCCATCACAGGCAGATGGCTGACTGCACCCATGACACAAGGAAGCATGTCATTTTGGCTTCAGGAGGACCAAGGTAGTAATCCCCATGCAAGGTGGCAGGGAGGACTGTGGAGAGGATAGAGGTTGAGGACAGAGCCATAGCCACAGCTGCAAAAGACTAAGAACAACTGAGCCATGTGACCACAGACATATAGGAACTAGGCGTGAAGAGTCCCTGCAGGCCCCCATAACAGGAAAAGATGGTGAAGAGAGAAAACAAGAGAGCTCCTTTTAGGTTCTTTTGATCCAAGGTATAGTTTAACTCTGAGGTTGCCCTACTTTTTTTTTCCTCTATGAGTGTGGAAAATTAAAATTAAAATGTCATTGTAGGGGCCGGGAGTTTGGCCTAGTGGTAGAGTGCTTGCCTAGCATCCACGAAGACCTGGGTTCAATTCCTTGGTACCACATGCATAGAAAAAAGCTGAAAGTGGTGCTGAGGCTCAAATGGTAGAGCTCTAATCTTGAAAAAGTCCAAGGGCAATGCGCAGGCCCTGAGCTCAAGCCCAGGACTGGCAAAAAAAAAAAAAAATGTCATTGTATTGGGCCTACCAGTGCCTTTATGTCCAGTAGTGTTTGCTTATGAAAGGGTGGGCAACACTACCAGGTACATGTATATTCAGGATCATGCTGACCTTGTGTCTTCTAATTTTGTCTTGAATTCTTTTTTTTTCTTTTTTTTTCCTACAATTGTATTTTTATTTTTTTTATTGTAATTAGTAAAAGGGTTACATGATATTTGCCAGATAGAAGGTGCATTAATTCACATACATTGATACCCTTTCACATGTCTTGGTACCCATTTCCCTCCCCCCCCCCATTTTGTCTTGAATTCTGCTTTGCTGAATACCAGCATAGCTAATGCTTTCCTACTTTATTTTCTTGCACATAATTTTTCTGTTTTTACTTCAGTTGGTGTACATGTTGGTGAGTAAAGTGCATTTCTTACCGATAGCAAACAACTAGATCCAATCAGCCAGTCTGTCTTTTAATTGGAGAATTAAAATAAGTTATACACAGAGTTATAATGGAAAGTTACGAAATAATTTATTTTGTTTTTCTTCTAGTTGTTTCAAATATTCTTCTTTCTCTTCCGTTCATCTTAAAGGTTTGATGGTTTAATGAAAAGATAATGTTTGATTCTTTCCTAATTCTCATTTGCTTCTCTACTCTTTTACTGAGGTTATTCTTTTCCAAAATCATAGGATACGAATTCCTCTTCCTCATGTATGATTAAATATCTTCTGCAATTCTAGAATAATTGTCATGCATTCCTATATTGGAAGATCTTTATTCTCTCTATCTACTCCGAGGAGTAACTTTCCTGGATATAATAATCCAGGTTGGCAGTTATCTGCTCTCAGGTCTGGAAATACTCAACTCCAAGCCCTCCTGGCCTTCAGAATTTCTTCTGAGAAATCTTTTGTTATCCTGCAGGGTTGGCTTAATATGTGACTTCATACTTCCAATATTCCTTCTCTGTTCTCTTCTCTTGACAAGTTAATATAATATGGGAAGTTATTTTCAGGCTATGTCTAGTCAGGGTTCTACTTGCCTCTTACCCCTGGATATCCGTATCTTTCCCACATCTCCCCAAACCTGCTTCTACAATCGTCTCTTAGACATTGTAGTTAAGATGAAGGGCCTTAGTAGATGATTCTGACACCTTGCCCTATTTATGAATGATGCTACTACCTGCAGGGCTCCATGCACGGTACTCATGTTCTCTTCCCTGCTGAGCATCTTACCTGGCATTGTGATGGCCTTGATGAGTTAGGATCACAGTGTACGTTCTGCATACGAAGGCACTGCCCGGGGGCATACAGCTGCTAAGTGGCCAGGTAGCTTTGAGGTCTTCCCTCTCTGCTTTCACTTCACTGGTCACACGGATTCAGGCCCTGGGGCTGTCTTCAAACACATCTGATGCAAACTGCTAAGGGCCCAGGTGTGTTGTCCATCCTGCCATGCACACTTGTCAGAGGTCTGGGAGCTGGAGGGGAGCTGGCATCTTTGTCACCTGTGCTGGTGCCTTCAGGGAATAGCAGAAGTTCCATCTTCTAAGTGAGGAGTTTGCTGATTAATGTTTGAAGGACTGATAAATGCATCAACTGTCATTTGCATGGCTCTCCTATGGTTAGTTATCAACCAACAAAGATTTAAACTACAAAATAGACTTGAACTACAGAAACATTTTATGGAAGCATAAATACCCACACGACTTGTTTTCTGTAATAGGGTCTTGCAAACATTTTTATCTAAACTGGCCTGAAAATTTGATCCTTGCCTCTCCATCAGCCACATAGCTAGTATTATAGAAATGAGGCGCCATACGTAGCTATCCAAGTTTTAAGTATAGTATTTTCTCCTCTGCTTTTGCTCCTAAGAAGCAACAGAAGTAACTTGGCAGCCTCGCACAACTAAACTAGATAGCTGAATTAATTTGTCAATCAATGCTGCAAGCCCTCATGTCACTCTGCCCTGATTCTCCTGTTTGGCTCTTCTTGATAGAGTTTTGTATGCTATTTCAAACCACATCTGGAACAAGCCAAGAAAGTCCCTTTTCTATTCTCTGTAATTCTGCATTCAATGCTACTTAAACACTTATATCCTCAGTGATGAGTTTATTTTATGGCCACCGGTCTCACCTATAACTTGTAGGTACTGGATTCAAGGGTATTTTGCAAACAAAACACCATCACTCACTGTTTACTAGGTGTTATGCACACGAGTATAAGATGGAAGGCAGAACTGTTTGGAGTGAGATCAATATCAAAACAGAATGCTGTAGATCTGTTTTTCATTCAATGTGACACTTACACAGTACCTGCTACATCAAATAGTGTTTAAAGTGCTTATAATTATTAAAAGTTAATTTTTCACAAAAGGTCTATGAGTATTGCTTATATTGCCTCATTTTGTACGAGTAAAAAAAAAAAAAAAGCCGGGCGAAGTGGCTCACACCTGTAATCCTAGCTACTCAGGAGGCTGAGATCTGAGGCTCGCGGTTCAAAGCCAGCCTGGGCACTAAAGACCATGAGACTCTTATTTCCAATTAACCACTAGAAAACTGGAAGTGGCACTGTGGATCAAGGGGTAGGGTAGTAGCCTTGAGCTAAAGAGCTCAGGTACAGGGCCAAGGCCCAGAGTTCAAATCGCATACTGACAAAAAAAAAAAAAAGTTAATTACTTGTCCAAGATTGTACAACCAATAAAGTAGCAGAGCTAGGACTTAGGAACAGGGCTGTCAGCCTGCTGAGACCATACTCTACCACTTGGCTCTTGACAAACCAGACCCTTTATAAGCTGTTGAGACCAAATGAGGCCCCACAGGAAGATAGTGTCCAGCCCCTGGTAGGACTCTGCTATGTCCCCTCCAGCTGAAATCTGTATGGAAATCTGGGCAATTCCCCCAAACTCCTTGAGAATTCAGGGCAAGTGGAACAAGAGAACTCACCCAACCAACCACGATAGAGCACCCCAAAAGCAGACCAGACCCCTCATCATTTCATTTCATTTGAGTCTCCTTGAAGGTATAAAACTGAGCTAGAAAATTCAAAAGTAATTTTGACTGATTTGGGTACCTAATCATTTTTTAAAACAAAATTGAGATGTTAACTTGCAGTCAAGACTTACAGTTTAATGCTCTACTCAGCTACTTTACATACCTATGTTCATCAACCACTGGTTATTTTCCACCAATCATAAAGACACTGGACTCCTTTAAATTTTTGGAGCCTGAGCTCCAAAACTCAAACTTCAGCCATCAACTAATTATGTCAACTTTTAAAATACAGTATAAATGTAAGGAAATACACAGTACCTCATGATTCCTCAGACATGCCCGGTGACTCTACTCCATCTCTGTTCTGCATGAAAACCTGAAGCAGGAGCCTTCAGATTTGAAGCCAATGCTTGACAGTCTGGAAGTCAGAAACCCCCTCACACCAATCCACATAGGTACAGTATTTTCAGAGCCTGCAAAGCCTTCAGAAATATATGTCCAATAAGTCCTCTTAACCCCATTTTAAAGTAAGCACACTAAGCTGTAGAACAGTAATGACACTCATTCATCTAGAGTTTGTCATTGTATGTTATGCTCTACAATGGCAGGCTCAAGAGACAGAAATCAGGGAGGATGGCACAGTGTGGGTGGTGCCAGGGGAAGGCATCACATGGCATTGGTAATTAGGAAAAACTCCTGGCTAACAGACAGAACTTTGGCTGGGAGCTTGGCCTAGTGGTAGAGGGCTTGCCTAATATGCATGAAGACCCGGGCTCGATTCCTCAGCACCACATACATAGAAAAAAGCCGGAAATGGTGCTAAGGCTCAAGTGGTAGAGCTCTAGCCTTGAGAAAGTCCAAAGACAGAGCTCAGGCCCTGAGCTCAAGCCCAGGACTGGCAAAAAAAAAAAAAAAAAAAAAAAAAAAAAAAAAAAAAAAGACAAAACTTTGTCACAGGAGACAAAGATGCCAAGTAAATTAGGTGTTAACAGAGGTGAGCTGGTGACAGAGTATGGGAAGAGGAGAATTGAGGGTTACCATGTATGATAGCACAAAGAAAGGATACCAATCCCCTAGCTTGTTGTTTCTGATCACTTCCTGAATGCTGGGCTTTTGAAGGATGATGGGAGGGTCCTACCAGGAAACACACAGGCAGTCTCTATCCTCAAGGAGTTTTGTGCAAACAAGAAAAATATCCCAGAGAGGGACGAACCCATAGAGAGGAGCTACCTCAGGACAAAGATCTAGAGAAAATGGGGGAAGTAGATTGGAGATACAGTAGTCAGGAATGACTCACTTAAGAGGACCTAGAGAGTGCAGGCCTGAGAGAGTAGTGAGAGAAGGGGGTTTTAGGTAAAGAGCAAAGGGTAGCCTGAGCTAGTAAAGCTTTTTGCACCCAGGAAGCAAAAAGGGGGCTAGCAGGGAGGAGCTCACTGAAGGATATGGTACAGTAAGCAACATAAGCAAGTTTGGCTCACTGAAGCTCTGTAGAGCAGCAGAAGTCATTTGGAATTTAGCTCGAGTGCCAAAAGATTCCCAGGGAGTTAGCAATGACATGGCTTCATATTCCTCAAGTACAGCTCTGGAGGCTCTGTGAGTGAACTACTGGGAGTCAGGTGTTGAACAGCGTTGCCAGACTCTTAAGAGTCTGTAGTCTAGATCAGGGCTTTGGAAGTAGAGGACAAGTGGTTGGCCCTGAAATGGGTCTGAAGGCAGAACTGACAGCGTTTCCCAGAGGCCTGGGTTGGGATGGCTCCTACTAAATGGCACACAAGGCCATGGACTGAGATTAAGAGACCGCTGCTGAAAACATTTAATGTACAGTACTCACCAGGCATCCACGTGAATGCTATCTTGTAAACATCTAGGTAGCTGGGAAGCAGCTCTGGGAGGAGGCCAAGATTAGTTATTGATCTCAGCACTGAGGAGGCTGAGCCAAGAACATTACAAGCTTAAGTCCAGCCCAGGCTACAGATTGAGTTCAAGGCCAGGCTATGGCATACGTTTATCAAAGAAAGAAAGAAATAGAAGAGCCTATTGAGAAACTCATTGAGAAGAGGGAAATCCAGTTATGTTGAATGAGGAAGAACAGCCAGCAGGCAGGGGAAAACAGAAGTGCCAAGTGAGGAAAAATATGCTGACTGAGGTTACCCATGACCTTGGAAGCAAGAACTTCAAGGTGGGGAGGGGATGGGATTGAAGAGGGCTCAGAAGGGCCCTGAAAAAAACAACTCTTATCAGAAATGTTTTCATGGAGAGTAGAGAAAGACATGCAGAACTGAGAATCTGTTTTGTCATTAAAGGAAGTGAACATACCAGGATGTTTGTATCCAGTGGGAATGATTCAATGACACTGGACAGCAGCAGGATTTGGCCCTGGAGCTGGCAAATTCACCACACTTGGCTTTCTCCTTGTCCCTAATTGCACGTTGCAGTTCCTGTGCTGGATCCAGTTTCTATGGTCCCCAATCGCTGGCATCCTTCAGGGCTCCTAGCCTAGCAACCTGCTCTTCACTGTCTCATCCTCCTTGGTTTTTATCAACTCCCATGACCCTCAGATGCCTTCTGAGTCTTGACTCCCAGGCCTCTGTCTCCCCCGAACCTTTCCTCGGGATGCAGATGCTGAACGTTCCTATTGGGTGTACCATAGGCTCCACACTCTAAAGACAGCCCTGTCCCTCCACCAACCTCATCCACTTCATAGTGGAGTGAGAGGCTCTTTGCCAAGGTCTTCAGCACGGCCCCTTCATAGACTTCCAGACAGACTCAGATCAGTGCGCCTCAAACCCATGCTTCTACTACACACTTCCCTAAAAGGAAGTTCCTGTAGTGAATTTCCAAAATGTTTCACAAAAGCTTTATTTCAGTTAGTACCTACCTACTCAAATTTCACTCAAGAGAAAGTATCACTTTCCAATAAGAAATATCCATATGAGAAAAGGTCTGCAAAATGGTTTATTCTTGGAAATTACTGCTGGGAGAAGTAATTCAAACAAATCGACGCAGTGAGAATGTACGGAGAAGGAGCATTTCCCAGACTTCTTCACCTATTTAACAGGCATCACCTCTGTAATTCTGTATGGCTGGTGTTTTTAAAGAGCTGCTCCTTCGCTTATGCTGAGACTAGTGCTCCATTTCACTTCCCGCTCGTGGTTGGGGAGTGGCTACATGAGGGTTGTGAACTGCCTCACTGTCTTCTCACTCTCTCTTTTCAGTTCTTCAATGTGGGCATCTAGACGTTCCAGAATATGATGAGATCTCAGTTCTTCTTCTTCCAAAAATCTGGTTGCTATTGAGCCCAGTGGGGATATAGGCATGGAAGACTAGGAGAGGAGCACATGGTGACATGGATAAGAGTCAAAATGTGCACTCTGGCACTACTTTTACCATTTTCTAACTAGCAAGATTTTAAAAGGTTATTTTCCCCTGAAAAGATTTTTCTTAGTTTTTATCCTAATGACAAGAACAGTAAAAGAAGAAGAAAAAAAAACAGAAAAAATTGACACAGATCTTTCCCTTTTTGACCTTGTATCAATGTAAAGTGTGGAATAAATGTAATTATTAAGTACTAGTTTGAAGAATTTCTCAATTCGGACCTATACAGCCTTCCATACCCTAAAAGAGAATGTACTCAATGCCTACTATTTCAAATCTATAACACTCTGATTGTGTGACTTTCATTTTGAAGCACCAAAAAATCTACAAATAATAGATCAGATGCCAGTTCAAAACAGTATTTTCCCTTCCTTAAAACCCATCTTCCATGTGAAAGCTTTGTTTACTCTGGTGATGTTTTAGATTCAGATCTTCAGGGAAGCATGCTAGATGGAGACCATCTTCATCTTCAGTAAGTTCTGCCCTGCAATCATCCAGAGCTGGTGACTACAGAACCACTCCCTGGAGGAAATGCACAAAGGTAACACACAGACCCCACACATATTACAACCTGGACACTTGGCCTGGAAGATCTCATAGTGTCCATTTTACAAAAGAGAAATGTTATTCAGGAGTGCTAACTGACTCTCCCAAGGCCACCTCATTAACTGCTGCTAGAGTTGGGGTTCAAACCCAATACAGCTGGCCCAACACTGAGGTACTTACACTACACTGCGCTGCCCATGCTGTCACCATCCACTGTGACAGGAAGGCAGAAGGTGACCTTCTACTATCTCCACTGAAAACATCCCCACTGGTGACTCAAGTATTTCCCTGGCTCTGTGCACATCCACATATTGACTGGAAATCCACACTAAGGTTTAGGAAGCAGCAATCACACTAATTTACCTGGTGGAAGCTGAGATAACATGCTATAACCAAATACACAGGTATTTTTGAAGCAAGATGCATGGCTACTTACACTAAATAAACCTTCCCTACTCAGGACAGGGAAGTTTTGATAACAAAATGTTTTTCTGCCAAACTTAGGAATGAATTTAGTTTTCAGGGTTTTTGTTTGTTTGCTTGCTTGTTTTTTTATCTTAGAATGACATAAGTTGAATGGAGATCTGTTTTGGAAACTTAGAAATCTTTCCATGAACTTGTAGCCACAGATAAAGTTAGAGACCACACTTCCCCAAACACACACCCACTGAAGACCATAGGAGGCGTTTGAGGCAAGTGCTTCAGGCAAAAAGACAAAATGCCAGTGGAGCCCAGCACAGCTCTAAGGTCTATGTATGGCAGCCCAGGCCCACTCTGCATACCTCAGATAGACAGCCTTCCTCCTCTACCTGCACCCAGACCTTGCTCCTCAGCACTGTCTATGCCTCAGGCTTTCTTGGCTGGTAGAGATATTCCTTGAGCCAACAACCATTCAAGTTCAAAACCAGCTCTCAGAAAAAAGTAGGAAAGAATTTTTTAGAACTCGGATATACAGTGAAGAATGACCTTGGTCAAATATATCTTCACAAGCAAAGTTGTAAGTCAGAAATATGTAATAATTTTTAAAAGGTACTTATGACAGATAATCACTAAGAAACAAAATCACCCTCTTCATCTTCAAAAGTAAAATCAAACTAAATAAGCTAATAAACAAATAAGGTCAGAAAGTTTCCATACCGAACATACATACTCTTCTTGTTCATTCATACTGTCAGACACAGTATCAGAAAAATTGGTCTCATTTATATCCATCACTGAAGGCAAAATGTGAGTTGGACACAGAAAGTTAGAAGCCAAGGACAGTGTGGAGCTGCAAGGGCTGATCTGAGAACTCCGGGGGCTGAGGACCCTGGACCTGGGGTCTATGCTATCCGGTGCTTGTCCTCTCGGAAAGTGGAAGCCTGCTTTATGCTTCTGGGTCTTTATTCCTTCATGTCTGTGCTGGCCATGCTCTGGCCTGGATGGCAGATTAGAAAACAAAACACATGAAAAATGGTAGCAACTTTGGTTTTTCAACAGAAGCTTTGTAGGATGTTGATTTAAGCATAAACAAAGAGGCTAGCTAGTAAGACTCTGTGATTTTGAAAAGGAACGTCTGTTCCTCAAGCCAGGTGTTGCTTTCCCTATCCAGGACCTAAAAGTCCACCCTCCACTGCCAAGCCTTGCTCTCAAACAATTATACTATGGTAGGAGGACAAACTGGCTGCCAGAGAAAACTAGAGAGGCTGGTGTCAGAGCAAGGAAGTACCCTGCACATAAAACTCACCCAGCCTCATTGAGGGGTAAAGCAGGAAGGGACTGTTAACAAAAACTTTATTAGAAAAATATATAAGCCCTACGGTGTAAAGGTCAATGAAGCCCTTGACTTCCTTCTTAAGATAAAAGCCTATAATTAAGTCACCAAAAATACAATAGACGCTTTTTATAAAAAGGCAAATTCTCAGCCAGGCACCAGTGGCTCACTCATATAATCCTAGCTATCAGGATTCAAAGCTAGCCAGGGAAAGAAAGTTCATGAGATCCTTACCTCCAATTAACTACCTGAAAACATAAGTGACACTGTGGCTCAATGTAGTAGAGTGCTAGCCTTCAGCCAAAGAAGCTCATGGACAGCACACAGGCCCTGAGTTCAAGCCCCATGACCAAAAATAAAAACAAAAACAAAAACAAAGCCAGGTTCTACTTCTTATAAAAAACATAGGGTTGAGGTAAAAGGCAGCATGAAAAGTCTGAGCAATAAAGATGTTGTTTATAACCAGAGTGCACAAAACTCGTTTGTCTTTTTTTTTCTCCAATGTTGAGGATCAGATTTATCACATGCTCGGGGAAGTACTCTAACACAAGCTACATCCCAGCCCTAAACTGTAAATTTTTAATGAAAGTGCTCCCTCCACTGTAACCCAATCATACCTAGCTTTGCTATGTATGCTGTACCTCAAACTTAAAACACAGAGCTCTTTGATGAGTTAATGTTCATGAGTCAGGAATTATTCTCAAGCAAGTGTGAATTGTGTTGCAAAGCTACACATCTACACATTTAAAAGAAACTTTTAAGCAATTTTACTTCAACTCTGTGTTGAACTCAGCTGTCCTGCTGTGTGCTGCCTTAAAGATCCTGTCATCTTTTATTTTACACATCTCAGTAGCCATGTCCAGTTGAGATTTGGTATCCATCAAATCTTTCTGTAGTTGCTGATTTTCAGACACTAATTTGTTTAATGCCTCAATATAATTCTCCTGAAGGTCTGTTAGTGAAATCTCTTTTGCCTAATAAAAAAAAGAATACTAGAATCATTTAATTTATACAAGAATGCATCTAATCTGTGACATTGCTGGTTGAAAATTTGAATTTGTTTTATTTGTAACTAAATCCATTTCTTTACTCTGGAAAAACTGAGCGTTTTTCTTTAGTGCTCTTTAGACTAACAGAAAAATTGTCTGCCTGTTAGAACAAATACTAGTGGAAAATTAGAAATACGACAGGCTTCCTCATGTAACATGTATATCCAAGAAGCTGAAGAAAAGCAGGATGAAATGGAGGAAAGCTTAGAAAAAGAAAACAGAGGCAAAAAGCTTAAGAGCCCTATACACCAGGAAAGGACATCAAGAGAACAAGTTCAAGTAAAGACATTTTAATGAAACATTCTAAACTTTAAAAAATTCTGGTTGGCAGGGACAGCTTTTAAGTAAATAATCTTTCATCAACATAACTTTTGTGTAATTTTGGTACCCATAGTTGGACATAAGTTTGGATGTGATAGGCAGAACTCAATTAAATGGTGACAATTGCTACTTGATCTGAGTTTAACTCTATGATCCTAAACTTCATTACCCCTTCAATTTTAAATGTTTCTTGGTAATACAGGGCCATTTTCGTCTAATAATAATGTATTTTAATTGTGATTCTACAAAATTATGTGATCATTATAGTCCAGCTTGCTCTTTTCTATAAAAAAAAAAAAATTCTGAAAGACTGCTAGTCAACGATGTTCTTGACAAACATAATCCACCTAACTAATAAATTTTAAAATATACTTGTCAGAGTTAGGCGAGGTAGCTCACACCTGTAACCCTAGCTACTCAGGAGGATGAGATGTGAGCTGATCACTTATCAAAGCCAGCCTGGGCACTAAAGAACATGATACTCTTATCACCAATTAACCACAGAAAACGGGAAGAGGGGCTGAGGCTCAAGGGGTAGGGTGGTAGCCTTGAGCTGAAAAGCTCAGGGACAATGTCTAGGCCCAAGAATAGGATGGTAGCCTTGAGCTGAAGAACACAGGGACAGTGCCCAGGCCCAGAGATCAAGCCCCACAACCCATAAAAAAAATATATAGATAGATATATAGAGATATATACATACACACACACACACACACACACACACACACACACACACACACACACACACTTGTCAGTACCTCTGTACAAGTAGGAACAATAAGTTACAGAATATTCAAACAAGATGTCCATGCCAGGTAAAATCTCAGAGAACATCTGCACAACAGATGACCTAAATTTTGAACTAGCCAGTTTTCAAAATGTGGCAAATATTTGTTAAAGCTACTGCTTTCATTAAAATAATCAGCTAATATATTGAAATAGTGTTGTTAGCCCAATCTCATTTTGGAAAAGTAACTCTACCTTCCTTGGTGGTAAAAATAAAAAGGACTCTTCCTAATAATTATTATGAATAACACCTGTGGCATGTTCTCACTGTGCAGTACTCTGAACCTATAGAAAGCTTAAACTGCTGACACGACTTTTACCAGTTGATGTCTGATATCACTAACCATACTTTTTCTTTTCAGTTATTTTCTGTTTTTTTTTAATTGTTGGGATAATGTATAAAGAGGGTTATAGTCACATAACCATACTTTTTAAAATAAAAAAAGATAACACTTATCTTTTTCAAGTATCCATCAAATATTTCTCTAAGTTATTTCTGAATTTCCAATTACAGATAAATGAATGTGAAAGGTAACATCAAAATTGACTAGCAGGCATGCATTTGATTGTGTAAGGAAAAAACATTGTTACCAGTTAGATGGAGATTTCAGGAGAGAATCCACAAAACAGAATCTTTGGCTTAAGCTCCCCTGAGAGTTCTCAGCTCTTGAATATGAATAGGTAATCATTGCAGTAAGATAAAGTTTTCTCAGATGAACATTGTGAATCCTTGGGAGAATTCTGTAGTGTAAATCAGATTTGTACTTGGAGTTCTCCACTACTAGCTTACTGTTGGCTTTACTGGGGTAGACAGTCATTTACTGTTTATCCACTCAACTCACTTACCGGGTCACCTATCCAAGCCAGCCAGACACACATATGCCTTTCCCTACAGAGTACTAAGTTATGCATGCCCTGTGCTGAAAGAAAAGAAAAGAAAGGAAGGAAGGAGAGAGAGAGGGGAGGGAGGGAGGGAAGGAAGGAAGGAAGGAAGGAAGGAAGGAAGGAAGGAAGGAAGGAAGGAAGGAAGGAAGAAAACAAGGAAGGAAGGAAGGAAGGAAGGAAGGAAGGAAGGAAGGAAGGAAGGAAGGAAGGGAGGGAGGGAGGGAGGGAGGGAGGGAGGGAGGGAGGGAAAGGAAGGAAGGAAGGAAGAAATCTTTTCATTATATTATTATAGAAATTTGGGAAGGGAACAAGATCAGGAGTTATCTGCCATCTTTTTTTTTTTTTTTTTTGCCAGTCCTAGGGCTTGAGTTCAGGGGCTGGGCACTGTGCTTGGACACTTTTTGCTCAAGGCTAGCACTCTACCACTTGAGCCACAGCACCACTTCTGGATTTTTCTGTGGATTCGAACCCAGGGCTTTATGCATGCTAGGCAAGCACTCTACCACTGGGCCATGCTCTTGGCCCCATCTACCATCTTAAATGATAGCAAAGTATTTCATTTCATAGTCTAGTTGGCCACAAACTAACCATTTCAATAAATACAAAAGAGGCTGCACAACTCTGCTTTTTCACTTGATATTTATATTATTTCTATGACTTACCCCACTTATATCCTTGGACTGTTTTTCCTACTGCATTATCTTTTTCTTATTTCTTTTGTAAGAAATTCTTACATGTGAATATTTTGCATTAACTTCTTATCTGTTTATAGACTACTTTTCTCCTTGTGTGTTAATTTTTTAATGGAATCTTTTGCCATCCAGAAATTTAACATTTATGGCTGCATGATGCTTAGAGAATCTTACCCACATGAAAGATCTTAGAAATAGTCCCCCATTTTTCTAGCTGAAATAAAATATTTTTAGCCTTCTTTACTTCCTTCCATCCTAGCCTCCATGAATATGAGATTATAACTAGCTAGGAGACTTTTGGAGACATAATTCTCTCTGCAAGGATAGAAAAAGAGAATTTCTACAATCATTAGACATTTGACCTGCATCAACAGAAGACGGAGAAGAACAGAAAATCATCTTACAAAAGTCACAAGAATTTTATTATAAAATAACTCACTGTTAGCTACTCACTATAGGTTCTAGAGCTTGTATGCATTTCCTATCCTCTCCACCAAGTAACTAATATCTTTCAAAGCAGAATCCTACCTTATTCATCCTGTGTTTTATTATAGCACCTACTAAAATGTTTTTCAGATAAAAATATTATAAAGAATTTGATTAAGCCAAGTGCAGTGGCTCACGACTGTAATCCTAGCTACTCAGGAAGCTGAGATCTGAGGATCAAGGTTCAAAGCCAGCCTGGGCACAAAAGGACCTGAGACTTTTACCTCCAATTAACCTCTAGAAAACAGGAAGTGGGGCTTGGCTCAAGGGTAGGGCAGTAGCCTTGAGCTGAAGAGATCAGGAACAGTGCCCAGGCCCGGAATTCAAGCCACAAGACCAACCAAAAAAAAAAAAAAAATTAAAGGGAAATGGGGACAAAAACATGAGAAGGGGTAGCAATGATTGTTAAGAAATGTACCTTCTATCTGGCGAATATAATGTAACCCTTCTATTAATTACAATAAAAAACTTTAAAAAATTATCTTCCTGCAGCTGGAGTGGAAACTCATATTTTGTTCACATACATCATTTTTTGGATTTCATTCTTTAAAAATTTCTATAGAAATTCCACCTCAATCTCCGGGAGTTTGGCCTAGTGGTAGAGTGCTTGCCTAGCATGCATGAAGACCTAGGTACGATTCCTTGCTATCACATGCATAGAAAAAAGCTGGAAGTGGTGCTGAGGCTCAAGTGGTAGAGCTCTAGCCTTGAGAAAGTCCAAGGATAGTGCTCAGGCCCAGAGCTAAAGCCCACGACTGGCAAAAAAAAAAAAAAAGAAATTCCGCCTCAATCTTAATTCACTCTGCCATATCAATATTTACATAGTGTGATATTTTAAAACTCTTTGATAGTAATGAAACTTAAGTTTGGTACCTCATGTAAACCCAATTCCAATTTCATCACCACTTCAGAAAGACGATGATTTTCTAACTGGAGTAATTCCAACTGATTCACAATCTCCTGAGGAAGGGAAAATAGAAAAACTGTAATAAATAATTCACATGTGTCTCACAAAATCTATCCACATGTAGTTTTCAATAGCTAAGTGACATTTTCATTCATAAACATACACACCAGCATACCTGCACTTCCAAAAAAAATGTGTTAAGACGTGTTATCAGGAGTCAGCACATGTAAGAGTATTCGATAGCCATAGGTCCAAGCAAGAATAGCGAAGACTCAGTTCCAGTAAGTCCTTAACCACTCTCCTGCTGTGACCTTCTCTAATTGACACCTGTCTCCAACATTGCAAGGACCTGAATTTCTTTCATGGAGCAATCATTTATTTTTAATCATCAATATTCTTCTTAGCTTTTCTGTTTGATTATTTGTACTTTTAAAGTACTTCCTGGGAGCTGGGCACAGAGGCTAACACCTGTAATCCTAGCTACTCAAGAGGCAGAGATCTCAGGATCGCAGTTCCAAGCCAGCCTAGGCACTAAAGAACCTAAAGAATGTGAGAGTCTTATCTCCAATTAACAATAGAAAATAGGAAGTGGGGCTGTGACTCAATGGTAGGTCAGAAGCCTTGAGCCGAAGAGCTCAGGGACAGCAGAGTTGAAACCCCATGACCAAGCCCCCGGCCTCTCCCCACCCCCCAATAAAAAGACTTCCTTGGCTTCTTGGGAATTTGAAATGTCAACTTCATGCAAGCAGTCACACACCTAAATACTATGGTTGTCAATTATATATTTCCATACGAAGTCCAGGTTTTATCTCAAGCCAAATTTGCCAAACTAGTGCTCTTTCCACCATATCCTTATGGTGTGGATCTTTTACACAAAACTGTCATCTTCCCCAGACTTAAGTTTAGACTTTCTCTGTATCAGTGGAGAACATCACTTTTCACATGCTTGCCCAAGCTTATTATAGCATGACTGATATCTCTTCTTTAACTCTCTTCCTCATTCTCCCTATCCACCCAAATACAATGCCCATTAACTTTACCAGAACCCATCTATTCCACTCCACCCCACTGCCTACTACTCAGAATGCCATCCTGCACCATACCAAGGTCTGAGTGGTCTCTCTGCCTCTGCTCATTTTCTACTTATAACCATAGAAAATGCTTTTCCACTGCTTACATGCCATTCCATATTGACCTCACAATCACACAGAAAGCCCTTATCCAAGGGGCAAAGCCCTTCATGTGCTAATCCCTGTTTTCCAGCCTTGTCCCTGCTATTCGCTCCACTAATACATTCTTTTCTCTTGCCTTCCCCTTCATGAACTCGATCCTATTGGACTCTAAGGGTCCTTAACTTTGATACCACTTCTCTTTGGAACCTGTGCTCTTCTGCACTGTGCTCCCAGCACCACGTGCACCCACCTCTGGTACTGTCACCTCACCATCCCCACCAACCCTTACTATGCTGCTCAACCCAAAGCAGGCACCCAATAAAAATTTGCTGAATTCAGTATTATGGAAGGCATGTCTTTAATAAATTCAATCTCTAAAAACAAACATAATTTTAAAAAACACCAAATAAAGTTTCGTTCAGACTTCACCTTATGCTCAACTGCTTTTTCTTCTGCTTTCTGAATCTCTGCTTTGAGCTGCTTTTCCATGTCTGAGGAAGAACATTTGGCAGATGCAATAGTGATATCTCGTTGATGCAGCTCCCGAGTTAGCTGGCTGATTTCCATCTTCATTCCTTCCAGTGCAGAGCTATAACTCTGCTCAGCCTGCAAAATCTGTTCTTTCAACTATAAAGAACCAGAAAGAAAAGCACCAAAAGTTAGAGAAAACCTATACATAGCAAATCTATTAGTAGTTAGCAAAAGAATGTTTCTCTCACTTTAGGAGATGAAATTTTTCCTAAATCAAGTCCGCAGAAAATTAGCAAGTTACCAAGCAGTACATCTACCCTGAAGGTCAGGTGGTTATAGCCACCATCATTTATTAGATGTCTAACACTGCGGACCAAAATCAAAGTCCATTCACACTTTAGAGAACAGCACCTCTGACCTTCACTTTGGTTTTATGGTCTACAGAAGATAATAACTAGCAAATGGAAAAACAAGAGGACTAGGTGAAGGTGGGCCATGCCATAATTCTAGCTGTTCAGAAGACTCAGCTCTGAGGATCACAGTTTGAAGCCAGCCCAGACAGGAAAGATTTGAGATCTTATCTCCAATTAACTACTCCTCCATCCATAAATACATCCAATGTTGTGATCCCAAGCATGCAGACTTTTACCTTCTTAATCTCTGTTCGGTATTCATTATTATGTCCTTCCATCTTCTTTAGTTCTTCATATTTTTCCATTAGTTCTTGACTCAGCTGTTTGCATGTTGCACTCACAGATTCTAAACTATATGACAAAAATAAAATCATACACTTCAAACAAAGTAAAATCTCTGAAATCCAGAAACTGGATTATCTAGTTTCCTCATTGATGTTAAGAAAATTCTAACACCTTAAACATCTTTCCACACCTATAATTAAAACTCACTCTTGATTTCCTTTTCACTAGCAGCAACTAAATTTGACATTTTTGACTAGTGTCTCCTCTCTGGAGGAAGGAATCCGTCAGCATGCCACCATAGTCTGTCTTCACTATACAGCTACATCCTTCTATACATTACCATACCATAGTTTTTCAAGAGGCCTACTCCCTCTTACTCAAGAATAACCCTTCTGAGACATCAAAACTTAAGAGGCACCAAGCTGCTCTTACCACAGTATTACTATTAACTTAATCTTTTTGTTCCTAAAATCCTTGATGAAGTTTCCTGTTACTGGCTACTTACTATGTCTGACTTGTCTTTTTATATGTCACTTCCTGACTAACAGTACATCTTTATCTTTCCCTGGCCATGAATGGTCAACATCCTCTCAAAAATTAGGGCTCACATAGAAGAATGTCAACCTTGAGCAAAAAAGCTAAGGGACAATAACCAGGCCCTGATTTCAAGCCCCAATACCAGCATAAAATAAATAAGAACCAAACCAACATTTTTCCAAGTAGAGCTATCTAATCCTTGACCCCCTAATTGCATTAAATATAATTTCTTTATAATTTTTATCCATGAATCTAAAAATTTTCCAAGATTTTCTGTTTCAAATTTGCTAGTTGAAATTCCTCTCAGGTCATTTAACATGCATATTTTATTTCAAATCCATAAACTGTTACTAAAATGGTATCTTTTATGCATTATGTCCTTCTAAACACAGATCTCACCCTTAGCCCCTGTGATTCCAGACTGCTCCATAGATGCTTAATACTTAGAATGCTTCACCAACCTGCCAGATCAGGTAGCATTCAAAAATACTGCCTTTGTAATATACAATAAAAGTTCAAAATAGCTGGGCACGGTGGGTCACACCTTTAACCCTAGCTACTCAGGAGGCTGAGATCTGAGGATCAAAGTTCAAAGCCATCCCAGGCAATAAAAACCATGAGACTCTTATCTCCAGTTAACCACCAGAAAACGGGAAATGGGGCTGAGGCTCAAGGGGTAGGGTGGTAGACTTGAACCGAAGCGCTCAGGGGCAACGACCAGCCCCAGAGTTCAAACCCCACAACTCACAGGGGAAAAAAGTTCAAAACAGCCATTTTTACTTTTTCTAAATGCCAAGCTTTTCCATTTGCATATACTAATGATCATCATCAACGTATTTTAAATGAAATACCAAACGCTTCTCAGTCAAAAAGCCTAGAAGTATGACAAGTAAAGGATGTTCCCAAGTATGACAAGGATGAACATGGTGAGGTGAGGTGGAATGGCATGGGCCTGGATTCAGTACCAGCACAGGAATCTCAGGCAGGCCCCAGAACAGAAAGGAGCGGTGCTGTGCGTTAACTGTGACCTCCCCAGCACAGATTCAGTGAGGTGGGAAGGAGAAAAGCTGGTGTGAAGAGCTTCTAAACAGGAAAAGGGAGAAGCAGTAGACAGTGGGTATGGCAACACTGTGAGAGCTGATTTAAGAGGAAAGAAATAAGGAAGTAACTTACTGAAGACATAGGATTAAAGGAGGATTATAAACTTTTTCTAAATGGGAGATACAACAGCGTATTTTGTATCAGTAGAAATCACTCAGCAGAGAGAAAGAACTTGATGCAGAATAGTCCGCAGGAACAGGACTCCACTAGCCCCTCCATCATAACAGATTATGGGCACACATACAGATAAATTAGCACATCTAGTGACCAAACAAGTAAGAAGTTCTTGTTTAAGTCCTTCTGTTTCCTCAATGAAATAGGAAGTATGGTCATTGGTGGATACTAGAAAAATCTTTTTCAGCGACATATTAGTTAACTGTGTCAATATGATCATCAAAACTTCATCTTAAAAACTTCAAGTTTTTGAAATATGTATGTATATATTATATGCATAATTATCTACCTGCCTTCAAGTCGGACCACCTCTGCCTGCAGCAGTTCTTCACTAGTGTGGGTGAAATCCAACTGAGAGAGCATATCATCTAAGACACTCTGCCCTTGAGAAGAGTATTTCCTATCCAACTCATTGTTCTCCAGTGGCCTATGGAAGGAAAATAATGATGGTTACAGGTTTGTTTTTTTAATCTGTATGAAGAAAAACCAACACAAAAGTAGTCTATTTTTCCCCACTATCATTGGTAGGCAAGCTATCAGAACTCCTTGGTTTGGGAGAACAAGAATCAAGAAAGCACTGATGTTCTTTAAGAGCAACAAGTTACTCCTTTCTTAACTTATTTGGCCTCCTTCCCCACAGTGTGGGAAAGGAGCAGCAGTGTTCACTAGAGCTAAACAAAAGGAGTACAGTTCACTCTATTTTCCACTACACACCACAAACAATAATTAATATATAAAAGCAAGATTTGTCTTAAGAATATTTTTCAAAGGGCTAGCTCAACTGGCTGTTATTGATAATAAAACTTTACCAAGGAAGGAGGTTGTACACAATTCCCTTCACCTCTGGAGTTTCACCAACAATGTAGACTGAGTGGGTTCTAACTTTTAAACATCAAAGTCTTGGAGAAACATACTACAAAGGGGAAAAAATTACCACACAAAACTTTCTAACAAAATAAAAATCTAACTCACAAATTAAAACTACGTAAGAAAGTCCACGAAATGATTAAACACAAAATTAGAAATATGCAGTATTAAAACTGAGAATTATGCTAAATCATCAAGTTGATGAGCAGAAAAATGTTATGACAAAGTACACCTTAAGGTTTCTACTGTGTGTTTCATCTCAGTTGCCTTTAATATTGCTTGTAGCTTCTCCTTTTGCATTTTTGTCTCATGGATAATATTTTCTTGAGTGTGAAGATTTGCCTTCAATTCTCTTTGTTCTTCTTGTAGAGCCTATAAAATACTCAGAGGAAAGAAAAAAGGCAGGTATTATTACAACTTCCCTTCAGTTCTAAAGTCAGATGGCAAATCTATGTCAGGCACAATATTGATAGTCCAGGTATCAACAATGGAGCCATAGGCTCCAGGGAAGAAGCGTCAGACTTTGAAATCTAGTTGCAGATTATTCTTACACTCCTACTCATGTTTCCCCAATTCTGGTATCTTAAAACACACCTCTAATAATTTTTCAGATTCCCTCATTTTGTCTTCTTTTTGCCTCTGCTCCTTCATAATGGCCATATTAGTTCCAACCAAGTCATTGACTCTTATGTTAAGGCGCTCTATTTCCAACTCATTGGCACAGATGGTATCCTTGGCACGCTCAAGCTTGCTGCTCAGGTGCTGAATTTCGGACTGGCTGGACAGCTCTACAGACTCTAATTTCTGTTTCCGATTGGTGAGCTGAGCCTAGAAACACATAGATTACCAACAGGTAAAAAGGAAAAGCTAAGGGCTGGGAGTTTGGCCTAGTGACAGAGTGCTTGCCTAGCATGCATGAAGACCCAGAATGATTTTTCAGTACCACATCCATAGAAAAAACTGCAATTGGTGCTGTGGCCCAAGTGGTAGAGATCTAGCCTTGAGAAAAATCCAAGGACAGTGTTCAGGCTCCGAGCTCAACCCCAGGATTGGCAAAATAAAACATTTTAAAAAATTTTAAAAAAAGAGAAAAAGAAAAAGAAAAGATAAAAGAATTACCAAGGAGTAAGGAATACTAGAATAGAATTAACTCTATAAAAAGATACTATTACATAGCAAGTTCATGGCCAACCTGAACAATACAATGGGAACCTGTGTCAAAAAGTCAAAAGTTTTTCAGAAAGGAAACTTACATAAAATCCTGTGTAGAATAAATACATGCAGAAATCACGTAGGAGGTAAAGGAGGAAAGGTTAGGATTTGTTTGCTGAACCTCAGCCTACCCTACCTTAACCTGCCCAGTAGTGTAGGAACACAGCTGGAAACTCTACGTAAAGGGAGCTCAGGATGAGAGACAATATATAATGGCAAAACATTCAACAATACAGTAGCTATTTAAATCTGTAATCTGAAGGCGAAGTCAAAGGGGAAGTTACAGCTATTAATTTTAACCAGTTAGGATAGATTTGCTTCTTAAAAACTATTTTAGCAGATTCGAAGCATCAACGTCATCTTTTTTTCATTGACTTACTGTTACATTCCGGCAAAAATACAGTCTGTCTGGTACATAATCATCTTAGGTACAAATTCTAAATTTTCATTAACTAGAATACCTAGGCCTACACTACCCAGTATGGCAGTCACTGGACACATGAGGCTTCTGGACTGTGGCTTGTCTGCACTGACAGAGCTTCTACATGTAAAATGCACAGTAAAAATAAATATAAATATTTTAATATTTTTGACATGCAGGGTTAGGTAAAACATATTACTAAAATTAATTTTACATAATTCATTTTACTTTTCTAATGTGACTACTAGAAATTTTTAAATTATCTTCGCTACTACTGCTGAACTAATTTCTAGAATACCTCTTCCAATACTAAGCAAGTCACAGATAACAAGTGTACTACGTAAAATGATTATTTAGCTTGCTTTCTTCTTTTTGTATGTCAGTCCTGGGGCTTGAACTCAGAACCTGAGTGCTCAAGAATAGCAGCACTCTATCAATTGACCAACAGCTCCATTTCCAGCTTTTTGGGTGTATAACTGGAGATAAGAGTCCCGTGAACTTTTCTGCAGGGGCTGGTTTTGAACTGTGATCCTTAGATTTCAGCTTCCTGAGTGGTTAGGATTAAAAGCCTGAGCCATCAATGCCAACTCAACTATTTCTCTTACATATCTGCCCTTAGAGAGTTAAAATATTTTAAAACTTTTTCTTTACATTAACCACTAACAAAAACCAAAAATTTTTGTTGTTGGCTTAATGTCTAATGCTCGAACTACTCTGTTAAAGTGGGCGGAATTCTTTTAACAATACAAATCACAGTAAAAGTAAAGAAACAACTAGGAAGGCAATTTATATCAGGGAAACCAAATGAAACCCAAGTTAGATTTAACCAAAATCTGTCTTGTATTATGTTAAATTGATGGCCTACCTGAATTATCTCTGATTGTTCAGCCAGAGCCTTCCTTTGTGCTTCCAGAGAAGTTACCTGTTGCTGATAAATCAAGCGTTGCTTCTCCCAGTCCAATGATTTCTGACGAAATTCCTGAGGAAGGAATGAAGGTACTCAACTTCTAAATGCTTCCCATCCTGTCAATATTTTCCAGATCCCCTTTGCTTTAATTCTACCCGCCATGTCCCTGAGGACACTTACACCTTTCTCCATGGCAGGAGCTCCATTAATCACTTAGCTGACACAACTGCAGCCTAACACTAAATCCTGCTCATACTGAGCCTTGTGGATATCTGTCTTTCTAAATTTAACACCCTAATGATGAAGAGTAAGAAACACAGATGCTCAACAATGAGTTCATGAACATCATCAAGATTTGCTGCCACCTAAGGGTTGTTTTCATTTTTATTTGTTTTTGTTTTTTTGCCAGTCCTGGGCTTGAGCTCAGGGCCTGAGCACTGTCCTTGGACTTTCTCAAGGCTAGAGCTCTACTACTTGAGCCTCAGCACCACTTCTGGCTTTTTTCTATGTATGTCGTACCGAGGAATCAAACCCAAGTCTTTGTGCATGCTAGGCAAGCACTCTACCACTAGGCCAAACTCCCAGCCCCCATGTTTTCATTTTTTAGTGGGTTTTTTTTTCCCCTAGAGATGCTAACTAAAACTTCAAAATGTGATCACATAGTCAAGCCTTGTTATCCAAAGTCTTGACTCCCAGACCAAGACTTGAAGAGATTCAAATACACTTCAGATAATCCCTTTCACAGCCCAATTCTACTTCTCAAAATCTAAAATCCAGGAAATAAACAGATTCATATCACATATCTTTTGATAGTCCAATTTTTATCATCTCAACCGAACTGCAGTAACATGAAAAATCTGTGCTAAATTTTAACAGACATTTGTAACAGTTCAGAATTAATGGCTTTCCTCCAATTGTATCATAATATATATAAACATATATATACATATATATATATGTGTGTGTGTATGTATGTATGAACGATGGAGCCAGGAGCATGGCCTAGTGGTAGAGTATTCACCTAGCATGCACGAAGCATTGGGTTCGATTCCTTGGTACCACATACATAGAAAAAAAGCTGGAAGTGGTGCTGTGGCTCAAGTGGCAAAGCTCAAGCCTTGAGAAAAAATTGTCCAAGAACAGTGCTCAGGCCCTGAATCCATGCCTCAGGATTGGCCAAAAAAAAGTGAGCCATACCTCTATGTATTTACATGTAAACGAACAGGCTAAAAGAGACACAGATATTCTTAGGAAAGGAACCTAAACTCGTAACTCCTCTGACCATCAAAAATAATTCCATGAAATGAAAACATGTGTTTCTTTTGTTGGTGGTGATGGTGGTGGCAGTAAGGAATGATAATGAGCTGGGAACAGAAATTTACAAGTCCAAATACAGTCCCTTTAGTTGTAATGTGCTGGTAGCATAGGATATGAAAATTAAAGATGCGTTCTCTGAGATGGAAGCAATGGAGAAAGCGATAATAATGAGCAATAAGGATCCTGGGAGTCTGATAGGAAAAAGCTATCAACAAAGGGGGCTAGAAGGGGAGCAATTAGCTTTGTAGTCTTTGAACGCAGAATTCTAATTGTTATAAAAATGTTGAAATGTAAAAGAATATTAAGCCCAGAAATTACAATTCTAAGTAGTAAAGATATATTGGCATTTATGCATGAAATTTCTCAGAGAGGAAAAAATTCAGAGAAATCATTCAAAGTTATAGAAAAAAATAATTTTTCTCAAATTATGAAGCCCCTATGGGAGCTGGATACAATATAGATTCCTAGTCCCCTGCCATGCCACTAGACTAGAATCCTGGAAAGGCAAAAACTTCCCAGGTGATTGCTACATACATTGGCAACGAGCATCATGGTCATCATTGTGAACATACCTCTATTTTTCCACTTAGCCTCTCAATCTCAGACCGATCTTCCCTCTGGTTTTTGCTATTTCCTCTGAATTCCCTTATTTGCTTTTTCTGCAGCTTTTCATAGCTTCTCTTCAGTCTACCTAACTGGAAAGATAGTTATTTGGTTACTGAAAATTTAGAAGTGGTGGCAGGACAAGCTGATATGAACACAAGAATAGTGCCAAGGCATACTACTGAAGACAGATTGACAGCATGGTAATTTGCAAATTGAATTTTTTTACACCTATCTACAGAAAATAACTGGCAAAGAATTATGGTCAATAAAAAAAGGAAAACAAAATCTTAGTTTTTATTATAACAGCACTGCACTTAAAAACCTTACCACCAACCCTACAATAAATGCAGTAAATGAAAATTATTCTTTCCTCCAGAAGTACAAGTCTCAAGCCATGCTCCTGACAGGCACTGATATTCAGTGAGCAAAATGGAGGTACTTAGGTTTAAGAATAAAAGCAGTGTAGACTGGGAATGTGGCTTAGTGATAGAGCACTTGCCTAGCATGCATGAAACCCTGGGTTCGATGCCTCAGGATCACATAAACAAAAAAGTCAAAAGTGCTGTGGCTCAAGTGACAGAGTGCTAGTGTTGAGCAAAAGAAGCTCAGGGTCCAGGCTCAAAAGCAGTTCAGGATAATGCCCAGGCCCTGAGTTCAAACCACAGGCCTGGCAAAATATTAATTAATTAAAAGCAGTGTTGTACTCATAATCTGATTTGTACACCTTTGTACAACTACTTAAAAAATAAAATAAAAAATAGAAGTTTTTCTAAATCTGAAGAATAAACTTGATTTAATGGACAGAACTTTCTTATTTTCCTTATGTATCTCCAAATGTTTCCTAAATGTTTGAGTCCTCCATTATTTAAGGTGTATTAAAATACTAGTTTTTGTTTGTTTTGCCACTCCTGGGGCTTGAACTCAGGGTCTAAGCACTGTCCTGGGGCTTTCTCAAGGCTCTACTGCTTGAGCCACAACATCACTTTCAGCTTTTTCTATGTATGTGGTACCAAGAAGTCAAATCTAAGTTTTTGAGCATGTCTTTGTACATGCTAGGCAAGCACTTTACCACTAGGTCAAACTCCCAGCCCCTAAAATGCTACATTTTTTGGCATTGATATTTCTCAGCCTTATTTCAAACAAACAAAAAAAACCTTTTTTATTATAGGTAATCAATCTCTGTCCTAGGCAGAGGCAAGATTCTATGCCTCAATTTAAGAACAGAGATGGAGATTTTTACCCCTCTCCCTCCCATAAAACATGTATTCTCAAGCCAGGTGCGACGGCTCATGCCTGTAATCCTAACTATTCAGGAAGCTAGGATATGAGGATCAAGGTTCAAAGCCAGCTCAGAACAAAAGACCATGAGACTAAAAAATGGGGAAGTAAAGCTGTGGCTCCAGGGGTAGAGCTCAAGGACAGTGCCCAGGCCCAGAGTACAAACCCCATGACCCACCAAAAGTTAAAAAAAAGAAAGAAAAAGAAGAAAATGGATCTCAGTAACAAAATTTTCAATGGTTAAAAGGAAAAAAATTAAACATGTGACATGAAGTGAAATCTCACTTCTTCTTGCAGTTTAGTTAGCTCTTGTTTATACTCCATGGCCATCTCTTGCTTGACTTTTTCATGCTCTTCTACCTGCTGATGTAACATTCCAATCTGAAAGCACACAGAGAGTATGTTTTTTGTTATCAGCATTGAAATAGTACCTGCTGAAACACAAAAGTAAAAATTATTGTGCTTGGGCCTTGATTTCAAGCCCAGGACTGGCCAAAACAAAAGGAGGGGCGGAGAACCTCCATTTAATTATCAATGAAGAAATGAAGCTGGTGGAGTGCCAGACTCCACCAGGCACAGGGGAAGATATACACAGAAAAGAAACTGACAGATTAAGGGCATGTTAAATTTTTAACTAAGCTGGACATGGGCATAACAGGACATTACTGTTATTCCAGCATTTGGAAGGCAAAGGCAAGAGGACTGCAGGTTCAGAACTAGCCTGGGTTGCACAGTGAGATTCTGTCTCAAAAACAAAAAAAAAAAAAAACAAAAAAAAACTAAGGGCTCAGGTGCGTGGCTCATACCTGTAATCCTAGCTACTCAGGAGGCTGAGATCTGAGGATCAAGGTTCAAAGCCAGCCCGGGTACTAAAGAATGTGAGACTCTTGGGCCTGGAGCTTGACCTAGTGGTAGAGTGCTTGTCTTGCATGCACAAAGACCTGGGTTCCATTCCTCAGTACCACACACTTAGAAAAAGCCAGAAGTGGTGCTGTGGCTCAAGTGGTAGAACTCTAGCCTTGAGAAAACCCAAGCACAGTGCTCAGGCCCTGAGTACAAGCCCAGGACTGGAAAAAAAAAAAAAAGATTGTTTGGTAGTCTTACATTTTGAAACAACTATGTATATATTGTATATGTATATGTCCAAAGCAAAATGGTTCTTGAAATATTAATAATCATATAATTTTATAATAAGTTTTTCTTCTAGATGAAACATTAAGAATTAGAAAAACAAAAACAAAAAAATTAATTTGCTTTTAAATTAACATATTTAGTATAAACATAAGGTCAAAGTATCAGAAGAGAAGTTGTGAATCAACTGATTTACCTCTTTGTGTTGCATATCTAACTGAGTCCTAAGTGTCTTAAGCTCACGATCGCGTATGTCCAAGCAAGTTTCTAGAGCATGGGTCTGCCCTTCCCATTCAGATTTTTTATGAGCCACCATTATGTCAATCTGTTTCATGAGTTCTTGTAGTTCTGCTTCACAAGATGTCAAAAATCCCCTATATACAGGAATAGACCAAAAACAGAACATTTGTCTGAGAAGGGTTTTTGTTTTTTTCCCCTCACATTTGAAACTAAAGCACATTAAACCTATTTGAAAAATAATTGCCATGCTGGGCACCGGTAGATCATGCCTATGATCCTAAACTACTGGGTAAGCTGAGATTTGAGGATCTCAGTTCAAAACCAGCCCAAGTAGGAAAGTGGGTGAGACTCTTACCTCCAATGAAATTGGAAATGGCACTGTGGCTCAAAGTGGTAGAGCACTAGCCTTCAGCAAGACTGCTCAGGGACAGCACCCAGGACCTGAATTTAAGCCCCATAACCAACAACAACAAAAACAATGTTGCTGGGCACAGGCAGCTCACACTTGTAATCCTACCCAGGAAGCTGAGATCGGAGGACCGTAGTTCCATGTCAGCCCAGGCACTAAAGTCCGTAAGACTCTTACCAATAATGAACCACCAGAAAATTGGAAGTGGTGTTGTGGCTCAAGTGGTAGCCTTGAGCTGAAAACATTCAGGGACAACGCCCAGACGTGAGTTCAAGCCCCATGATGAAAAGAAGAAAGGAAAGAAGGAAGGAAGGAAGGAAGGAAGGAAGGAAGGAAGGAAGGAAGGAAGGAAGGAAGGGTCAAAACCACACTTACCCACTGTGCCCCCGATTTTGTATCCCTTCCAACAAAGCCTCCATGGCCAGATCCCCTTTGCTTTGATATCTGGGGATAGAAGCAGAATATAGTCTAAGAAATAAGTCTTTTAAAAAGTCATTAAGTTCTAACATTGCAACTTCACTTAAGAATGTGAATGAAAGCATACAAATCACAATGAGAAAATGTGAGAAAATCCCTAAGATGATTACAGAGGCAGAGGCCAAAAAAAAAAAAACCACTCAGACATTTTCAGAACCAAAGCTTCTTCAACTAACAAACTTATCCTAATTTTCCCTGATGACTGATCAAATAACTTCAGTGTTTTAAGCTCAATTCTTAGTGTTGGGAGTAGAGGGAGAAGGAATCTTTTTAGCAAAGGATACTGATATTAGGTATTCTAGAAACACAGGGAAAAACAAAAACAGCGAAAATTGGAAAATACAACCTCTGTACCTTATTAGATCTATTTCTAAAGGTATTGTGCACAAATATGGCAGAAATGTTTCTTCCGGTTAGTTTATTTGACCTATTTCGCCAATATTTCACAAAACAGAAAAACATAAGGAAATTGATTCCCACATTCTAACTACTTTCTTTTATACCATGGTAAAAGCTAAATTATACTCTGGTGGCCTATCCAAGGAGAACTGGGAGGCAGTACAGAGTATACACAGTGCTAGATGGATACCCACAGAATAGTCCTGATTTACAACTAACTAGCCACGTGTCCGTGGACTTCACTTTCTGCACCTGTAAAATAAAAGGCATAAACAATAATTGTCAAATTTTTCCCCATTTTGTCTAAAAGCCAATTAAATGTCCAACCTAAATACCATGAACTTGACAGCCAGCCACAGATATTTACTAAATATTCACAAAAATGCTATTCATAAGGACAATGCCACTAGTTATTCAAAACCATTGCTACTAAAATTATACTTCTTTTGGTCATGTCATTCTTGAACAGTAATGTATTTAGTAATGCATAATTAACATATTTTAGATGGCATTAATAATTAACAATATAATAGATCCTAAGTCATTGAATGTTCAACTAATCAATACTCACAACACTCAAAAAAGATATGATGGGGCCAGGAGTTTGGCCTAGTGGTAGAGTGCTTGCCTAACATGCACGACAACCCAGGTTCGATTCCTCGGTACCACATACATAGAAAAAAGCTGGAAGTGGTGCTGAGGCTCAAGTGGTAGAGCTCTAGCCTTGAGAAAGCCCAAGGACAGTGTGCAAGCCCTGAGCTCAAGCCCAGGACTGGCAAAAAAAAAAAAAAATGATATGACACTGAGCCAGGCACCAATGGCTCACACCTGTAATCCTAGCTACTCTGGAGGCTGAGATCTGAGGGTAACAGTTTGAAACCAGTGTGGACAGAAAAGTTCATGAGACTCTTATCTACATTTAACCACCAAAAAGCCAGAAATGAAGTGGCACTCAAGTGGTAGTGTGCCAGCTTTGAGTGGGAAAAGGTAAGGGGCAGTGCCCTGGCCCTGTGTTCAAATCCTAGTACCAGCACCCCTCCCCAAAAGAAAAAGACAGACATTATGACTTTGAGAAGGCTGAGCTTAGAGAGTTAAAGAACTTGACCATGGTAAGCAACCCAGTATAGTCCTGAGGTTAAAACCCAGGAGCTGACTCTCATGTCCCAACCAATTCTTTCATGTTTGAAGTACTCCTAACTTTAAAATCACAAATATCTTGGGACCAAATACATACTAGACAAAGAGAAAAGAAAATCGTCCTATTGCTGCTGATACTCTCTGTGCATGACTAACCAGATAACCTTTTATTTGATGTCTAGTTCCTATTGTAAGAGTGTTCCAGCATTATCTCCATTGGGTTTTACACTTCTTGATGAAAAATAAAACTCAACTGAAGTATGGTATCACCTAGGACCACCAGGTGGCAGCAACTTAGTAGAAAGAACAACTCTTCCCATCTACACTATGGTCTCTTAGTATCATCTCTTAGAGGCCATAAATGTATGAATGAGCCAGGGATGTTTTTACCAGAAAGTAAGGAAATTACCTAACAAATGAAATAAGAGCCAACTAAACAGGCTCTAACTGGCCAAAGGAAGAATAAGATAATAATTGCTCTATGATGAAACAATTTAGATAGGCAGCTACAGATGTGGGATAATTTTTTTTAAAGCTGAAAAAAAAGGTAAAAACCCTCATGGTTACCTTTGGAGGTTGCTAGGCCAACTCACTGATGTAGTCTGAAAGAAGAGGGATAGAAGTAAGTACTTTTCTTGCCTTCTCTGTACAAACAGGATTGTCAAGCAGCTGCTGAGGGAAAGCAATTCCTAGCTAAATACTGAAGGAAAACTACTTTGTAACCCCTCATGCAGTGACTAGATACAGGTGTTATTAATCCATGAAAGGACTTCCCTAATGAAAAAGCTCTTGGGCAATTTCATGGTGGATTGGGCAGACAACACTAGAACACAAGACATGCTCAATCTTAATAGAGCTAGCTCAGACTTACCAGTCTCCCCAAGGAGGCACAGTGATTTTTATAATAGGAAATTACACCTGTGAAATATTCTCACACTTTTCCCCATCAAAAATTAAGACCACACCTAATCAAGCTTCTAGATCACTACGGTTCAATGTATCGGCAGAAATAGTTAATCCCTGTGCTGTTCAAACAATAGCCACATGACACCAAGGGCTAGTGACCACATTAAATTGGCTAACGCAACTAGGATACCAAAATTTAACGAAAAAAACAATGGTCATCATTGGTTGATGGCTATTTGACTGATAGTAGCTGCATGGAAACTGAAGTGCTCAAACTCTCAACTGCTCAGGGTACTGGTATCAGAAGTACATTTTTGAAGGACACCACATGATGCAGCTACATTCGGGATGGTAAAGAGATGTGAGGAAACTGCTATAAACAATTTTAAAAGCATTATCACAAAGATGCAGCAGGTGACTATCTGGGATTCTGGTCCAAACAAGCTATTGTAAAGACACTCAAGAGGCAGTTGATGAAATGTGAACCCTAACTGGGTATTACTGAACTTCTATTCATTTGTGTAAGGGTAAAAATAATGCAGCTTTGTAAAAACTGATAAAGCAAACCTAGCATCTACCAGGGAAAATGTTAGCTATGCTTGAGTGGACTACTGATGCTGTAACCATCTGCCACCACAGGAGGAATGACTAAGCAAGGATCACCTATCTTCCCAAGTGAGGAAATGGCATTTGTACAGTTGAAAAGGCAGTGTGAAGCCAGCACTGGTGGCTTATACCTGTAATCCTAGCTACTCAGAAGGCTGAGTCTGGAGGATAGCAGTTTGAAACAATCAGGACAAGAAAAGCCTATGGGATTCTTTTAACTGCAAAATGCCCAAAGTGGAGCTGTAGCTCAAGTGGTATAGTGCTACCCTTGAGAGTTCAGAGACAATACTCAGGCCTTGAGTTCAAGGACCCAAAAGGGGGGGGGGGGTATCTGAACGATAAACTTCTAGCCTACTTGCATTTCACAGGTTTTACTAGCCATCATTTTAATAGGTCAAGCAGCTCCAGACAAAATCTAACCAAAAGACAGCACTGCAATACAAATACAATACAGGCTTTATTGTATCAGTAAGCTATAGCTATTAAGAATGCAAATATTTGAAGATGTGTAGGTCATGGTCCTTGACTTCTTCATAAAAAAATGACACCAAGCCAGGCACAGGTGGCTCATGCCTATGGCAGGAGCTGCCTGCCAGGAGACTGGGATCTGAGGATCACAGTTCAAAGCCAGCCTGAGCACAAAAGTCAGTGAAACTTTTCATTTTTTTATCTTTGTGAGTCCTCCAGGGCCTGAGCACTATTCTTGGGCTTTCTTGAGGCTAGAGCTCTACCACTTGAGCCTCAGCACCATTTCTGGCTTTTTTCAATGTATATGGTACCCAGGACTCAAACCCTGGTCTTTGTGCTTGCTAGGCAAGCACTATACTACTAGGCCAAACTCCCACCCCTTCCCTTTTTTTTCTTTTTTTTGTGGGTTTTTTGTGCTCTGACTTGAACACTGTCCCTGAGCGCTTCAGCTCAAGACTGCCACCCTACCCTTAAGCCAAGCCCCACTTCCCGTTTTCTAGAGATTAACTGGAAATAAAGAGTCTCAGGTCCTTTTGTGTCGGGCTGGCTTTGAACCTTGATCCTCAGATCTCAGCCTCCTGAGTAGCTAGGATTACAGGTGTGAGCCACTGAATCCAGCTAAGTCCTCCAGCTAAGTCTGTGAAACTCTTATCTCCAATTAACCACCAGAAAGCCAGAAGTGGTGTTGTGGGTCAAGTGGTACAGAGCTAAGTCTTGAGCTGAAGAGCTCAGGGATAATACTCAGGCCCAGGGTTCAAGTCCCACAACCAACAAAATAAAGAGACTACATCCAGTATATGAGAAACTGTATAAATGAAGGGCATCTACCCTACAATATTGTTTTATTAAAGAAAAAATGTTAAGCAATATAAGGCAGTGAATGTAAGGTCCATGGGAAACTAGAGTGTGCAAGTGTACTGTAATGTAACTGTAACTGCAAAGTTACAAAGTTATAAATGAAGCTATATTGTACTTATCAAAATTGGTCTCCATACATTACTCACCTTTACCACCTTTGTAAAGGGACTTAAGATTGCAGTCCAGATCTAGACTTACTGTTTCCCAAGTACATTTACCATTAAAGAGGTGTTTTGTTTTTTGGGGGTGGGGGTGGGGTGTTGGCCAGTCCTGAACTCAGGGCCTGAGCACTGTCCTTGGGCCTTCTCAAGGCTAGAGCCCTACTACTTGAGCCACTCACTGCATGACTTCCAGCCTTTTCTATGTATGTGGTACCAAGGAATCGAACCCAGGTCTTAGTGCATGCTAGGCAAGCACTTTAACCACTAGGCCAAACTCCTGGCCCCTAACGTGTTACTTTCAAAAAAAAAAAAAAAATGATGGGTGAATAAGTGCAGCAGTGGTACTCACTCGACGCTACGTTGAAAATTATACAGCTTGTGGGCAGGGATAGTAGGGAGAAACTGGGAACATTTGTACATCCTCCTTATAACCAATTTTTTTTAAAGCGTTTTTCCTCTTGAAAAACCTCCAACCTATCGATTTCTTTCCTGACCCTGATTTGTATGTGTGGCGCCATCAGTGGATTCAGGGTTCCTTACTATGCAGCCCTCCAGCCTTAATGAGGTTAACGTCCGAAGTAGCTCACACTTCACAAAACTGTAACAATTGCTGATCGCTGCCAAGTGCACCGGGCGGTACCAGTGACGGTAACCCAAGCGTGCACAGGTCTCGATCGCCTGCGGTAAGCGAGTGTGCGCGGCCGCCATCACCGGCCGTCAAGCAGTGTGCGCGGGCCGCCATCACCGGCCGTAAACCAGAGTGTCGTGGCGAAGCCTGGGCTCCCTCCACAGGGAGGCTCCACCGGAAGCTGGAGCTGAGGGCAGCACCCGCGTCTCCCTCCCCAGGGCCCGGCCACGGGGAAGGGCTGACCAACTGACGAGGCCATACGCAGCTGCGAGGGCGGCAGAGCCCGCCTTCGCCCACCTGCGGGGGGGAGCCGTCGACGCCGTGTCGGACCCAAACCTGCAGCGGCGGACCTGGCGACTGGCGGCCTGCTTCGGGGACCAGCCGCGAGCCATGCTGCCGGGAGGCCAGCGGCACCACGGCGGCCAGGGCCGCCTGCGGACCGGGGCACGCCCGCCTCCTCCCCCCACCCCCCCTAGCCTGTTCCTCGGAGCGCACAGGCGGTTACGGAGCTACCGCGAGCGCGGCCTTCCCCACAGGGCCCCGGGGTGTCTTCCCGCCGTTTAGCTCGGGCCGGGAACGCGCACGCGCGCGTCACCGCCACGCTTACGTCTGGACTCTGACGTCGGCACGTTGGTCCAGCCCCCACGGCCCACGCACTCTACTTCAGATCTCGCCGTCCTCCCCTTCGCGCGCCAAGCCAAGGGCTCGTCCACATCCGGGGTCTGACAGGCGCGCCTGTTGGTCACGTGGCCTCGGAGGCGTGGTCCGGAGAGGAGAGCAGGTGGAAAGCACTCGCCGCGGGTAAGGGTCCCTCGTGCGCCGCCCCCCCTCCTTGGGCCTAGATTGTGGTGAACTTCAGAAGTCCCCGCACGCGGAGGGACCGAGGCCGAGACCGTCACCTCGCCGACAGATGCATTCTCCTTACCGCACTCTGTCGGGTGTGTGGCGATGCTGGGCCTCCTTCCCCCTCCCCCCGCCTCGTGACGTTTGGCGTCTCCAGCCACGGGGCCGGAAGTGACGCTGGCGGGCGGGCTCACGGCTGGGTGCGGAGGGCGGTGGCCTGCGAGGGTCATTTCGAGAACCAGGAACTGCCTGCCGGCTTTAAGCCGTGTACCAAGTTGTGAACGATAGAAATGAATGGCTCAGTAGTAGAGTGCTGGCCTGGGGCGCAAAAAGTCAGGGACGGCCCCCGGGGTGCAAGATGGAATTTCCAGAATTTTTTTTTTCTTCCATTCCCGGGCTTGGGCTCAGGGGTCTGAGCCCTGTCCTTGGGCTTTCTCAAGGCTAGAGCTCTACCACTAGAGCAGCACCACTTCGGGCTCTTTCTATGTATGCGGTCAGGAGGAATCGATCCCAGGTCTTCGTGCGTGCTAGGCAAGCACTCAACCACTAGGCCACACTCCCCGCCCTCCAGAAATCTTAGGTGTGGGCGGTGTGACAAGTTGCCTCATTGGGATCTGTGGGGAACGTCCGCGAAGTGGGTTCATGCCTTGTACTTGGCTTGGGGTTTGGGGGACAGCCCCTGAAAGATAGTGATCTAGGAGCTAAAGATTTTGAGAATGAGTTGGGAAAATAAGAAAATAATTACGTGGCTTTGCACCTAGGCTTTGCCTGGAGGTGAAGCGCCTTAGCGCTTGACCCTGGGAATGAGATGTTGACTCTGCAGAGGAAGAAGAGACATTAGTATTGAGGAAAAAGAGATGGATGGATAGATAGGTAGATAGATCTATAAATATCTATATAGATATATCATTAACTAAACACTTCTTACCGTTTCCTTTAATAATATCTAAACAATATATCTCGATATGTATATATATATATATCTTGGCATAGTTGTTATTAAGTAGTTGTACAGAGGCTACAATTCCATAAGTGATAGTATGAATACAAAGCTTGGGTCATTGTCACCCCTTCCTTGTTCTCTTTTTCCCCCTCCCATCCCTACCCTCAAAGAAAAGGAGCTTTAAGCATAGCGCATGGCAAGTGTAATAGGGCTTCTGGCTTTTATAAACTGCTGAGACCAAAATATAGTAGGCAATCATTGGCGCAACACACACACACACACACACACACACACACATACATATATGTATATATGATACATATATATATATATATATATATAGTGTTGATAATATCCGAGCCAATGGGTTACAAAGCTAACCTAGCTTGTATAAAGGATCAAATTAGTGGGCCAGGAGTTTGGCCTAGTGGTTAAAGTGCTTGCCTAGCATGCAGAAAGACCCGGGTTCGATTCCTTGGTACCACATATATAGAAAAGGCCGGAAGTGGTGCTGAGGCTCAAGTGGTAGAGTTCTAGCCTTGAGAAAGTCCAAGGACAGTGCTCAGGCCCTGAGCTCAATCCCAGGACTGGCAAAAAATAAATAAAAAAATAAAGGATCAAATTAGTATATGAAACAAACATTCAAGTACAAAAAGCAGTGTTTTCATTGTGTTTCCATATATGTATAAAATATAGTTAGATAAAATGGAAGTGTCATCATTTGGAGAGTATCAGTGAAAAAGAAAATATACTTTGAGGAGAACAAAAAAAGAGCAAGCAGGACTGAGAATAAAGGACTACTTGGATATATATTTCTTGCATTTTCCTGTAACTTTTTTGAGTTATCCACTAGGTGGCACTAGATTAGTTCCGAGTGAAAAATTAAGAGCCTGCCTGCTTCACTGCTGGCAGATGTAGCTATGTGCCTTTTTCTACATTCCTTGCCCCAAACCAGGTACAGGCTTTGTCCATTACTCTGTGGGAGACAGGCACCAAACTGCATGGCATAGTTTAATTCCATCCCAGAGGTTGTTTGCACATCTTTGAGAAGCTGAGAGTACCACTGCTCCACAAGCTCCAGACCTTCAGGGTTGGCACTTGGTAGCAGGAGGCCACAAAGGGTGGCCTTTGACAAAACAGAACTCAAACTTAGGGAACCCAGAAGTACCCTCCCAGCTAGCAGTCTGGTGCATTAGAGATCAAAACTTTAAGGAGAACAGTAAGGAGTGAGCCATGCTCAAAATAGCTAAGCCTCAAGACCACTCAGGCCAGGAATGAAAGGAAGTATAACTCTTCAGAAGGAGTTCTGAAGAGAAGCCAAAACAAGAGCAACCTGAGGCTCTGAACCCGTTGCTCATCCAGTCTTTTTCAGAGATCTGCCAGGATGCTACTTAAGAAAGGAAGTTTCATTCATAAGTTCAACTGTCAGCATTGTTCTTGCCTTCAAGATTTGTGTCAGGCCTGTAGTTGTCCAATGGACCCATTCCAACTGAGTTATCTCAGTTGCAGAGAATGCTGAGGTTTAGGCTAAGGCAAATGGAGATTTTATGTCAAGATAGTACAGGAAGGACTCAAAAGAGCAGGAAAGGAGACTGAGCAAGCAGTCCTAAATTAAGGACTCATCAAAAGTATCATGATCTGGAGGGGGAAAAAATGTGCAAGTTAAGAAAAACTATTTAGGTGCAGTATGATTACAGCTTTGTTTAGAAATGTGTTACCCTCACACAAAACATCAGTGACTCACACTGAACTACTCAGAAAGCTGAGATCTAAAGGATCTCTGTTTAAGGATAGCCTGGGCAGGAGAAGAAAAAAAAAAATCTGTGAAACTTGGTCACTAAAATAACCAACAGAAAGCAAAGTTGGAGATGCAGCTCAAGTGGTAGAATACCAGCCAAGCAAACAGACTATTACACCCTGAGTTTAAACCCTAATACTGCATAGGAAAGGGGAAAGTGGGTGTGGCAGGGAGATAGAGAGGAAAGAAAGGTGTTGCTCTTGTGTCACTCTTCGTACATTGGTCTGTCAGTTGGGCTGTCTGCACAATAGATAATACAAAGCACCTGTCATCTAAGGCAGGAGAACTGTGGTTTTATAAATAAGTTAATCACCAGACACAAAGGCCTGGGGAATCATGATACCGCATACCAAATGCATAGTCTTCATGTTGAAGTAACTTTTTGACTTACAGATCTGACACCAGCAAAACCACAGGAAAATGGACAGTGAGGTTCAGAGAGATGGAAGGATCTTGGATTTGATTGATGACGCTTGGCGAGAAGACAAGCTGCCTTATGAAGATGTTGCCATACCAGTGGTAGGTTATAATCACTGGTAGTGATTTGGGCTGAGGGTGATGGGTTAAAGGTATAATCTGAGCCAGGTGCCAGTGGCTCATGCCTCAAATCCTAGCTACTCAGGAGGCAGAGGATCTGAGGATCACAGTTCAAACCCAGCCCAGACAGAAATGTCCACAAGAGACTCTTACCTCCAATTAATTACCAGAAAACTAGAAAAGGCACGAGCCTTGAGCAAAAGAGCTCAGGGACAGTGCCCAGAACTTGAGTTCAAGCCTATGACCCACAAGCACTGGTGGTTCAAACCTTAATCCTAGCCACTCAGGATGTTAACTTATGAGAATCATGGTTCAAGTCTATGAAATTCTTATCTGCACTTAACCACCAGAAAAGCCAGAAATGGAGCTATGACTCAAGTGGTAGAATCCTTGAGCAAAAAAGTTCAGGGCCCTGAGTTCAAGCCCCAAGACCTCATCTGATGATAATGATATATGTCTGTCATCCTAACTATGAGAATGGCTGAGGTCAGAAGGATTGTAGTCCAGGAAGTTTAAAAAAAAAATCTAGACTTTATCTCAGACATAATCAGAGCAAAAAGGACTTGAAGGTATTATGTTGCTCAGACATTGAGTGTCTAGCACATTGCAAAGCCCTACACTCAAGCTCTGTTACTACTAAAAAAAAAGAAGAAAAAGAAATAGTAAAAAGCAGATCGTTCTGAATGTCTATTGTGCCTTTCCAGAATGAACTTCCTGAGCCTGAACAAGACAATGGTGGCACCACAGAATCTGTGAAAGAACAGGAAATGAAGTGGACAGACCTGTCTTTACAGTACCTCCATGAGAACATCCCCCCCGCTGGAAACTAACACTACCCCTCTCTTGAGGCTGGCTGTTTTGAAAGTATGCCAATAAAAATATCTTTCCATCTCTGAATTCAGATCTTGGAGTAATAAATCAGTACTGAAAAGTGTATACCGCCCTGTACACTTCATTTGTATCAGCAACATACAATATGAAAATATTCAAAGGTGTTTCAGGAATGCAGAACACTTAGCTCCTTAAGACTGTAAGTTTTCACTCACCTGCTTATGTTTGAACATGATACTTTAAAGCATTTACCTTTAACTCTTGTTTTCACTTTACTAGCAAAGTTTAATACACACACACACACACACACACGACTACTTGTTTGGATCCTGGGGTATAAGTGATTAGAATAAAGATGACAAGCCATGTTCCACACCTCTCCTCTCCCCAAAATTCCTGAAGAAAGATAACCTAGTAAAAGAGAAAGTTACAGTGTTTGGAAGAGATATACTTTATGAGCCAACATGGTGGCTAAAACGTAAGTTGTGTAAGAAGGCTGAGAACAGGAGAGTCACCCTGCTACACCAGTCCAAACAGAAGTTCAAGATACCATCTCAACCAGTAGTTGGCCTGGTGACTATATGTCCATTATCCCAGCTACAGCAGGAAATGTAAAAACAGAGGATAGCAGTCTTTGTCATAAAAGTAAGACCCAGCCAGGAGCAGTAGCTCACATCTGTAATCCTAGCTACTCAGGAGGCTGAGATCAGAGGATCAAGGTTCAAAGCCAGTCCAGGCACAAAAGGACCTGAGATTCTTATCTCTAATTAACCAATAGAAAATGGCAAGTGGGGGTTGGCTCAAGGGTCAGGCGTAGCCTTAAGCTGAAGATCTCAGGGACAGCACCCAGGCAGAGTTCAAGCCCCATGATTTAAAAAAAAAAAAATTTCGGTGCACAGAAACAATTTAGTACTTAGTGGCCACCAGAGGGCACTCAATAAATTCCTTTTAGAAAATTGTAATCACTGGCTGATTTTTTTTTTCCCCTTAATTCAGGAACTCTAGAGGTGAGCATCTACCAAATAAATGCAAAACTGTTTTCTAGAGCTTCCTTTTTCTTTTTTCAGTCCTGGGTCTTGAACTCAGGGCCTGAGCACCGTCTCTGAGCCTCTTTCTGCTCAAGGCTAGCACTCTACCATTTGAGCAACTGTGCACACACACCCCCACACACACACACGCACACACAGAGTTGTCCTTGTGCAGGACTTCTTGAGAGGGAGGGGGAGAATGGGCAAAGAGTGGAGGATTTGAAAACAACCAAATGACTAGAAAGGAAGTGAGGAAGGCTGATGTGTAAACTCATCCCAGTTATTCAAGGCCTTCTTTGGTGACTCAAACCCCCTTTATCATGATGCCACCACCCAAGAGCAGAGGAAAAATTTCTCCACCCAGGCTCCAAAATCCTGCCAGCACAACTGGCATCTCTGCCCCTACTTCCTCCCCCATGCCATCCTGTAAGTGGTGCTTATTCTGTTTTGTTTTGTTTCTGAAAAGCACTGACTGTTCAACTTCAGCCCCACAAATTAACTAAAGGCAGGAGGAAAACTAGGTATTCTGGTCTCTGCTTGGCATTTGTGTCCTTTGAGCTACTCTCTCCTGCGCTCACTTTACAGACACCTTGGGTTCCAAGGACAGGGCATGCTTACAAAAAAAGGATGAAGAACAACCAGGATCCACCACCAGCTCAGGAGAGACAACTGGCCAGACAACCATAATTTGCTCCCTTCCCCTGAAATGATGAGAGTTCAGTACAACTTCTAGCACCTTCTCCAGAACCTCAGAGGACAAGGATGGACAAAAATGGCCCATCAGGCCCCAACTAAGACTGTTTCACTCTGCACACCTCTCACCAAGTTCCTTGTCTATTCAAAATGATAGCTCATGTCTGTACTCTACAGAAGACTGAAACAAGTGCTGTCTTCCCATGGCAGATGTATGGTGTGATAAATCTCTTTTCTCTGCACTTCACCATGGCTCTTCATGGTGCCCAGTCTAACTGAGAGGACTTTCTAAGAAAGAGGGAGGTGGCAGCATCCCTGACTCTTGGCAGAAGTGCAAAAGGCAAAAGTCTGGTGACTGTCTCTTCAATTCTTTTATCCTGGATCTCTTTTCCTATCTACCAATCTCTGTAAATGTTCCTCTTTTTCTTCTATTTGTTCCCAATCAGATATTTATCTTCTAAGTATCTTAGACTTGTCTGCATCTCTTCTCCCCCTTCTCATGGTTAGCCATGAGAGCCACTTCTGGCTTTTTCTGAGTAGTTTATTGAAGTAAGTATCTACAGACTTTCCTGCCCAGACTGGCTTTGTATCAAGATCCTCAGATCTCAGCCTCCTGAATAGCTAGGATTACAGGCATGAGCCACCAGCACCTGGCTTTGACATTTTTCACATGGCTAACCTCTCTAGAAGACAAGATTTTTTTTTTTTGGATGTCAGTTGTGCAGCTTGAACTCAGGGCCTGGGCACTGTCCTTGAGCTTTGGCACTCAAGGCTAATGCTCTACCACTTTGGGCCACATTGCCACTTGAGTAGAACGATTTGGCTAACAGCAGACAGAAGTTGTCATATTTTACTCTCTGTCCTCTGAAAAGGATGGATGGATGGATGGATGGATGGTAACATGAAAGGAAAACTCAAATGGGAAATAAATTTACAGTTGAAGGAATTTCAGAAAGATTTGTGGAAAGACTAGCCTTTAAAAGTCTAGATTTGGACATGTAGAATTTGGAAGAAGAGATGCCATGTGACATTCTGACAAATTATGATTCAATCCCAATCTCCCTCCCCACCCTTCTTTTCAACTGAGGAACAAGGCTCCCAAATTAAGGAACAGGGGCACCTATTGGCTGTCACTGTCAGGCCACTGGGGGAAGGAATGGCAGCCGGAACCACTTCCCCACATAAAAACACCACCTGCCTAGCCTTTCCTGGGGCACACCAAATTTGCAAAACAACCCCCTGCTAAGAATTCCCATTGACTATCAGTTCCACTTTTACCCCAGCCATTAAAGCCCCATTTGCAATCACACCCAGCATAACCTTTCTGGTCTCAACCAGGTGGTTTGCCTGGAGCGTACCCCAGTAAACATTCCTCTACTTCTCTTATTTCTCCCTGAGTGTTCTTTTCTCGACTAAAACCTTACAGTCACAAGGACTGGGGCTGGGGAGAGATGTCAGAGAGGACTGGTGCCTTCAGTGATCATTAAACACATGACAACAAGGAATTGCTCTATGCAATTACTAACAGTGACCAGTGCAATGCCAACAGGTGAAAGAAACATCTTAAATGCACTTGTAAAGCCACAGACATTGCTGGCATTGATACCTGCACTGAGTTTTCTGCCTTTGTCAGCCAATTCCAATGAAGTAACCTCTCTTCAATTATAGTAAAATGATTGTGGTCTGGGGCTGGAGCAAAACAAAGTGTTAGCAAAACCCTATCTGAAACATAAGAGCTGGGAGTGTAGTTCAAGTAGTAAAACACCTGCCTACTAAGTGTAAGATCCTGAGGTCAAATCTCAGGATCACTAAAATAGATCCCCCAAATTATTATACAGAGAGGTGGGGAGAGAGATGCCAACTAAACCAGCAATGCAATTATTTCTAATTTATTAGAATGCCAGCACTTAAAAAGAACAGTAAAACACCACTTTTGGTGAGGATGAGGGAAGAGAACTCTGAGGCAATCTTTCTCCAAAACGCTTTGGCAATCATCTACCCAGATGCAAAATAGACTTCATTTCCAACCCAGCCATTTGAACTATCTGTCAAATTCTGGCACATATCTTTAAGGAACTATTTCCCAAGGATATTCATTGCATCACAGTGAGTAATGGAAAAACAGTAATAAAAGTCCACAGTGTCCATCAAGAGGGAATAGTTAAGAAAAATTATTCTACAGCCATTCTTTGGTGTCTTCTCAGGAATTAAAGGAATTGGTGTGGCAGGGGCGGGGGGAGTGAGGAAAGATGGAAGAGATGATTCAGATTGAGATGAAATATACACATAAATAGATCTGTTAAATTGAAAACTCCCTTGTACAACAAGTTGAAGATAATTTTTTGTGTGTGTCTGTGTGCCACTTCTGGGGCTTTGAACTCAGGACTTGGTTTCTGTCCCTTAGCTTTTCACTGAAGGCTGGTTCTTTACTACTTGACCCACAGGTCCATTTCCACCTTTTTTTTAAAAAAATTAGTGCTAGGACATGAACTCAGGGCCTGAGCACTGTCCTTGGGCTTTCCTCAAGGCTAGAGCGCTACCTCTTGAGCCACAGTACCACTTCCGGCTTTTCTGTGTATGTGGTACCAAGGAATTGAACCCGGGTATTCATGCACTCTAGGCAAGTACTCTACCACTAGGCCAAACTCCCAGTCTATTTCTACCTTTTTATGTTGTTGTTGTTCATTGGAGTTAAGAGTCTCGGGGACTTCTCTGCCCTGAATGGCTTTGAAACTTGATCCTCAGATCCCAGCCTCCTAAGTAGCTAGGGTTACAGGCCTGAGCCATCAGCATCAGACTGAAGATATTTTTTTTTAACAAATGAGGCAGAGATATGCACAAATATAAAAAGATCTCTGATGTATCTGCAAGTGGTAAATAAACTGCAGTCAGGCTTATGCCTATAATCCTAACTACTCAGAGGCTGAGATGGGAGAATCAGGGTTCAAAGCCAGCCCAGGCAGGAAACTGTAAAATTCTTATCTGCAGTGAACCACCTGAAAACCAGAAATGACACTGTGGTTCAAAGTGGTAGAATGCTAGCCTTGAGTACAAAAGCTTAGGGAACAGCACTTAGGCCCTTAGTTCAAGCTCCATGACTAACAAAAAGGAAAAAATTGTAAAAACAGCATTATGGGGGCCGGGAATTTGGCCTAGTGGTAGAGTGCTTGCCTAGCATGCACGAAGACCCAGGTTCGATTCCTTGGTACCACATACTTAGAAAAAGCCGGAAGTGTTGCTGAGGTTCAAATGGTAGAGCTCAAGCCTTGAGAAAAATCCAAGGACAGTGCTCAGGGCCTGAGTTTAAGCCCAGGACTGGCAAAAAAAAAAAAAAAAAAAAAACAACCAGCATTATGTAGTATGATCTCACAGTTAACAACACACAGAACAAAATGCAGGTTCCCATCTGTTACACTTATGCACCTGTGTGCACAAATACAAAGAAGAGAACAAATAGAACCAAGCTCCCTGGTGTTGGGGATAGAAAAAGGAGGAAGAGCCACCGTTGGCACTTGCTTAGATGACCTGAACTTCCATCCTGTTCAACTACTTGACTGTCCAACTGTGAGAATGATTCACACACCACGTTTGTATGTAAGTTAAACACTACAGCAAGACTTTTCAAATGCCAAAGCAAGAGATTTATGTCTATCTATCTACAAAGGGGGTGGCTGACAAAGAACACAACCATTATTTAAAAAAAAAAATCACTTATTGAATCTAGCTAGAGAAACACAGTCACTGAAATTTTTAGGTCTGTTTTTTCTTCTTCTTTTGTTTTTTTTTTCCAGTCCTGGGCTTGAGCTCAGGGCCTGAGCACTGTCCTTGGATTTTCTCAAGGCTAGAGCTCTACCACTTGAGCCTCAGCACCACTTCCGGCTTTTTTCTATGTATGTGGTACCAAGAATTGAACCCGGGTCTTCATGCATGCTAGGCAAGCACTTTAACCACTAGGCCAAACTCCCAGCCCCTTTTCTTCTTTTTTGAATGTGAAGCTGGAAATAAAAACTTATTAAATACACAGCCTTGAACACACACACACACACACACACACACACACCACACACACTTTCCCCCACGAAAGCAGACTTTTCCAGATGTGGTAGCAATGCCTGTAGCCTACTCAGGCTGTAATTATGGCCAAGAGCCTTGGCTATCTTCCTCCCCATCCGCACCTCAGCTTCTTAGGACTCAAGAACTGGCTCCTCACCCCTGTGGCCAGGGTCTTCAGCAGCCATTGGAAGGCACTAACTAAGGAACAAAAAGCCCCCCCGCAGGCAGGCATTGTTGGAGCCAGGATCAGTAGGGAAGAGGATTTGTGTCCCTCTTCTTTCCCCTTTAATGGAAGATATTCCTCAGAGGTGTCTAAGATCTGGCTGATGACAGTGACCAGAAAGCTAGTCACTCTCAAGTCTACCAACCCCAGAGCCCCAGGATGAGCCACGTAGCCACGGTTCAGAGGAGGAACTGGAGGAAGGCCCTTACATGATCACACCAGGTGGCTCTGAAAAGATTCTATTCATCAGAACTTCAGCCTGATGTTTATTTTCCAGATAGCAGTTTGAGAAGAAAAGAAAGGGAGGGGGGAGTTAAAAAAAAAATTGGAATTTTAATGAGAACCATCTGGAGTGATTTCCAAGGGTGTAAATGTTTGGGACAAAAAAAAAAAAAGTAATGCTCAGCTCAGTAGAGAAGAGGGATGGAGAAAATTATTCTGTGTGTTTACCCTCCCAAATGATGGCAAATAGAAACACCTAGAACCAGCAGTGGGGGGGAGGGGAGGCAAGGAGGGGACTTGGGGAGAAGGAGGGCACCCTCCCTTCAGCTCTGACTTGCCATGGGGAGAAGGAATGTTTTCCCTCTGCCAGGGAGACTTTGAGGGATGGGTTGTGGTGGGCCCAGGGCCAGAGCCTGGAATCTGGGTAACCATGGAAACAGGCCTGAGGGTGTCAACAAACACGGGATGGAATTTCAGCATTTGCAGCTAGGCCATGGAGGAATGGGAAAGTTCAGGGAAAGTTCTTTTCTTCCTTCCTTTTTCCCTCTCTCAGGTTCTCTCTTTCTCTCTCTCTCTCTCTCTTTCTCTCTCTCTCTCTCTCTCTCTCTCTCTCTCTCTCTCTCTCTCCCCTTTTATCTTTCTCCTCTGCTCTCTTTTGTTCTTTCTTTCTTTTTTTTCTTTCTTTCCAGAGGTAGGGAAAACAGAGTAGGGGGAAAGGAGAAAGCCTCAGTGCTCTGAATAAGCACTCCCTGTCTGGCACCACCAATAGAGTCACAGGAAGCACTATTCTCTAGGAATCTCTCTATCTGTATTCATTTATTTTTTAAGTCATCACATTCCATCAAAGAGTGCAAGGGAGTCTAAAGCCCTTTCCCTTCCCAAAGGGGTAACTGCACACAGTCCATCTCCTGTCCTCTATCGAGCAGATCACAGGCTGCGACCATCACTAAATCACAAAGACAGCCCTTAAGTCCAAGGGGATTTTAGTGCACCCATTCATTTTCCCCTCCCCACAGCCCTGTGCAGACCAGGTGGCCCACCCTACAGATGGGATACGGGATGCGGAAGCAGGGTCGCTGATAAACAAAGGGACAGCTGGCTCAGCCTAAACCAAGATGATGCCTTGCAACATGCCATCGAATTGATACTCTTCCTTCTAAGGATTAAAATAATAAATTATGCTGGTGGTCAACACTATAAAGAGTCAAGCATCAGGGATGGGGATGTGGCTTAAGTGGTAGCATGCTTGCCTAGTATGCATGAAGTCCTGGGCTTGATTCCTCAGTACCACATACATAGAAAAAGTTGGAAGTGGTGCTGTGGTTCAAGTGGTAGAGTGCTAGCCTTGAGCAAAGATAAGCTCAGGGACAGTGTCCAGGCCCTGACTTCAGTGCTTGGTGTGCAAATGCCAACATCTACCTGTGCAGAAATAGGTCCAATATATCTACCTCAATATGACCTCGTTTAGATCAAAAAGGATATATAATGATAGAATGTGCATACACACACACACACACACACACACACACACACACACAATCTATAGCTACTAGAAATAAAAATCATGGATTCTACAATCTTCTTTCCCCAGGCCTAATTTAAACATGGAATAGCCCAAACAAGTCAGTTGCAGAAATAGCGCAGAAAATATCACTGTAAACTTGCTCTGCAGAAAAGGGAAACCAAAACAGAATTGACACTACAACCCTGAGCGTGGCTACTGGTACAAGGTGCTTTTCTTGTATGATGCAGGAGCTCATAAACAAGCATGTGGGGCTGTGTCCTGTGATCTGAGAGTGGACTTAGGTGAGATATATGAACCCGCAGCGTCCACAGTAGTCGTAGGTAAGCTGGTACAGAGTGAAGGGTTTGTCAAGTGTAGGACTAAAGAAGGATCCATCTTCATCAAAACTGAGATCAGGCAGGCACAGGTGGCTGATACCTTGTAATCCTAGTTATTCAAGAACCTGCGATCGATCTCATGACTGCAGCTCAAGGCCAGCCCACATTAGAAAAATCCTCGAGAGGGCAGGGAGTTTGGCCTAGAGGTAGAGTGCTTGCCCAGCATGCACGAAGACCCGGGTTCGATTCCTCGGTACCACATACATAGAAAAAAGCCAGAAGTGGTGCTGAGGCTCAAGTGGTAGAGCTCTAGCCTTAAGAAAGTCCAAGGACAGGCCTCGGGCCCTCAGCTCAAGCCCAGGACTGGCACAAAAACAAAAAAAAAAAAAAGAAAAGAAAAGAAAAATCCTTGAGACTCTTTATCTTTAGTTAACCACCAAAAGAGCCAGAAGTGAAACTGTGATTCAAGTGGTAGAGCACCAGCCTTGAGTGAAAAAGCTAAAAGACAGTGCCCAGGCCCTGAGTTCAAGCCCCAGTACCAGCACCAAAAAAAAAAAAAAAGAAAAGAAAAAAAATCTACAAAATCTGCCATCATAACCACACCAACAGTGAAGAAGCAACCTTTGTTTTAAAAGAAAAAAAGACTTAGCCATTAAGAATTTAGCAGGGAAGATAGCCATAAATCAGCAGAGTTACATAATCTTCTAATCCGTTTAAGAAATCATCTCAAAATTTCATTAGCAAAAAAAAAAAAAAATGCTCCTAAATAAAGCCAACAGGAAATAAGACGTGCAAGAATGTCTGGAAATGGGAAGGTGGCTTCTTGTTTGTTTTTAAAGTGAAAACAAAACAAAAAAAGTTTTTAAAGAAAAAGGAAGCTTTGACCTACATAAAGATAGAGTTTCAGGAAAACTAATCTGAAACCAAGAGGGACAGCGGTATGGAACTGAACAGTAGTGTGAAAGTTGGACCCTCCAGGCTCTGTGTGGAGCCAATTTTACACTGAACGCCAAACTCAGTTCCCTGAAATATAGCAAATTATGCAGGAGATTGTCCACGGCCTTGTTGAAGTTTAACTGTGGAAAACTTTAACAAATGTTTCAGCATCTACCAATCCAGAAATACTTGCAGTTTATCCTGAAAGAATTGATTTGCCCTCAAGTTCCGCTTTATAAACTTTTATCCTGATTTGAGTATGTGCACATGTTTGTGTGTGCTTGTATGTTTTGTAGGTATGTGTATATATATATATATATATATATATATATGTCTTTATTTGATACTCAGTGATGAGTTCTCACCCATGACTGCTTGTAACTTTGTGTGTATGAGTTTTCCCTCACTAAGCTGTTTGAATCACACATGGGCCTCTACCACCTTAGCCATACCTCCAGTTCAGTTTCTAGCTGATTAACTGAAGATTAAGAGTTTCTCCTATTTGTCCTTCCAGGCTGGCTTTGAACCACAGATCTCAACCTCCTGAGTAGGAATGACCCACCAGCACCTAGCTTCAACCAATGTTTCTGACTATTTTGTTTTCTGCCAGGTTCCAAACATATGTGCTGCTCTGAAATCAGGTCATTGTCCCTTAGGCTAGTTACTATTACCTGGGTTTGGGGGTTTTTTTGTTTTAAATACCAAAATGCAGAGAGTACAAGGCTATGAATCTGTGAAGCTCCCATTAAATGCTAAGTTTCCCACCTTCAAATACTGTAAGTACCATACAAGCTTCAGGAGGCCCATTGCCCATTCCTAATGAGAATCTTCTGTTTATGATTCATGGATTAAGCCCTATAAATGGTTTTATGTACATGCCAAAAATATGTGGATCTGCAAGAGATCTGGAAGTATTTGTATGAGGGTGTATCTGCTCATGAGAAAGTGTGTGTGGGAGGGGAGGATGGAGTAGAAACTGTTTTCAGTTGAAGAAGCTAGATGGATAAGCACAAATGACTCCTGGACATCATTTAAAGAGTGAGTGTAGCCAGGCACTAGTGGCTCATGCCTGTAATCCTAGCTACTCAGGAGGCTGAGATCTGAGATAGAGATTCAAAGCCAACTGGGGCAGGAACGGCCAGCTAAAAAAAATGCCAGAATTGGAGCTGTGGCTCAATTGGAAGAGCACTAGCCTTGAATGAAAAAAAACGCCCAGGAACAGTGCCAAAGTCCTGAGTTCAAGCCCCAGGACCAGCATAAAAACAAAACAAAACAAAACATCTTGAACCCACAAATGTCTCAGGATTTTGCATGAACATGAGTCAATATACTTCCTCTTCCATTAGATATCTGTGACTTGCAATCCTGAGATCTTATTTGGAAACTTTAATTGCCACATACAACTCTTTTTTAACCAAGGATAGAGCTCTAACACTTGAGCCACAGCTCTACTTCTGGCTTTTTAGGGGGAGGGAGAGGGGAGGCTGTTAATTGAAGATAAGAGTATCATGGACTATGATCCTCTGATCTCAGTCTCTTGGGCAGCTAGAATTATAGTGTGAGCCACTGTAGCAGTGGCATTCTACAATATACTTGACCTGTAGTCTTTTTTTTTCCCCATCGTTCTTTCTTTTAAATTATTGAGGTTATGATAAAGAAGGAAAGACAGAGAAATGGCCACAGACTTGCAAGAGTCTAAGGAAACATGACAAATCCATGCAATGTGGTGTCCTGGATTGGATCCAGAAACAGAGGAAGGTCTGAACAAGGAAAACTGGTGCAATTCAAATGAAGTCCAGAGTTTTAGTACTGCGCCTATGTTAATTTCTCAGTTTTCACAACTGTACTATGCTTCTATCAGGTGTTAGGGAAATTGAGTGAAGGATAACATTAGAGGAAGCTGTCAGTCATTTCTTTTTAGCAATACTGAGAGATTTGAAATCAGAGCCCTGAACTTATTAGGTGATTAACCTCTTAAGCCATGTTCCCGGTCTTTCTTCCTTTAGGTTATTTTTCAGATAGAGTACACACACACACACACACACACACACACACACACACACACATTTTTTTTTTTTTGGCTTGTGGCTATTCTCAGATCATGATCTTTCTACTGCCTCCTTTGCAACTAGGATTGCACTCACGAAGCTGTAATGCCTGGATGGTTGGCTGTAGTGGGGTCTTGCTGACTTAGCCCCATTAGCTTCAAACTATGAGATGACCGGCGTAAGCCTCTGTGTCCTGCTAAATCTGCCAGTGTCTGTAACTTTTCTATGACTCTACAATCCAATTTAATACACTCCTGGATTGTTGATACTTCCAAGTTTAGTAACCAGGAAACCAGCCTGACTCCCTCAATTCACAAAGAATGCTAAGTTCCAAAGAAGCTGAGGCTCCTATCCCAAGAAACCTGAACACTCACAGAACTTGGCCTAGTGGTTAAAGTGCTTGCCTAGCATGCACGAAGACCCGGGTTTGATTCCTTGGTACCACATATATAGAAAAAGCTGGAAGTGGTGCTGAGGCTCAAGTGGTAGAGCTCTAGCCTTGAGAAAGTCCAAGGACAGTGCTCAGGCCCTGAGCTCAAGCCCAGGACTGGCAAAAAAAAAAAAAAAAAAAAAAGAGTCAAGCCTGGAGGCTGGGAGCATACACAGAAAAAGCCAGAAGTGATGCTGTGGCTCAAGTGGTACAGTGCTAGCCTTGAGAAAGCCCAAGGATAGTGCCCAGGCCCTGAGTTCAATCAAGCCCTAGGACTGGGGAGGAAAAACAGAGTCAAGCTTAGAACTTAAGTTTCTCCTGTATGAATGATTCATACTGTAGACCAAGGGATCCAAGGGACTTTCTAGAAGAATTTCATTCCCATAGAAACAACTGCTCTTTAAAATACACTTAAATTCACTGACGCTGCTCCCCTAGGTGAGCGCTGGATTTTTACATTTCTAAGTCCATTTTTCACATTGATAAATGACACAATTAGAACAATCCAAGAATATCACATCACCCAAGTGGAATTTGTACTAGAAGTTTACCATATGGTCAATGGATTAACATTAACCATAAATAGAAACCATCACATCCTCTAGTGCTTGCCAATCACATTCATATGAATTAAGCATTTTCCAAAAAGCAATCCGTGTAAAAAAAAAAGTCTATGCAGAATAAATTCCAGTCATGATATTTTAAAGATAGATAACTTATATGGGGGGAGGGTGAACATGACATACTCTGGGAAATAACTAGATTAAATGACTCAAAAAGTGGTTTTAAGGATGACAGATGCTGATGTCAAAGATGCATTTGTAAAGTCTGGATAAAATGTATTTCACAAAATGTGAAAAGAAAAAAAAAACCTAAGTATATAAAGAACAGTTCTCAAGAGGAGTCTAAGGATGTTGTAATCCCAGCTACTCAGAAGAAGTTCAGGTTCAAAGCCAGACTTGGGCAGAAAAGTCTGCCAGATTTCATCTCCAATGAACCAGCAAAATGCTGGACTGGAGGTGCAGTTCAAGAGGTAGAGTGCCAGCAGTAAGTAAGCAAGCTGAAAAAGAGTACAGACCCTCAGTTCTATGCCCTCCATGCCACTGCCCCTATACAAACAACTATCTATATCCATGAATTTGTATCTGCTTAAAATCTAATAAAGAAGCTTAAGGTCAGATAATGTTTCTTATCTTGAGTGAATAAGGCCTCTTCCCATGTACCTCCTGTCGTTTAGGGGCCCCTCTTTTAGGATTTCTATTACCCATGTTCTGGTACCCCATGCCTGGCATAGTGGGCCAGTATTAGCTTCCTTCTCTTCTCAATTTCCCCACCCAATAATTATTCCCCTCCCATTCTCTAGCCCTGGCTCCTGGGCAGAACCCAAACACCCTCCTGGAATGCTAATCACAGAATCTCAAAACTTAGGGATTCCAGAGAGTGACACCTGATAATGAGCACCCTTTTGTGTAATTGCTGGGGGACTGTTGGAATTATCTGATCAAAGCTATAACCATACTTCTCACTTCCTCAGCACAGAGATGATTTAGGATGCATCTCTTGATAGAGGAAGGGGAGGGGGGATAGCCACCATTTCTGATGTGGCCACACTGTCCTTGATTTGCTAATGGTTTATGTGGTCGAAGATTTAACAAATGATTTTGACACACAGGAGTTGTGTGTCCCCAGATTACAAAATGTCATTTAGAAAGAATGCAGAATGAGAGTTCCCTACAGTTAGTTTTAGAAGTGCTCTGCCTAGGACCAGGAGTCTAAACTTGACAGCCACAGATGCTGAGACCTGGACCTCAGGTAGCATCAGGATTCTACCCCCACTAAACTTCCAATCAGCTAGCTATGTTTCCATGGACTGAAGGTTTCTGACCCAGAAATGATCTTGCCTGTACTTCTCGGATTTAGTGGTACATATCTGTCACTCAATTTACTTGGGAAATGTTAAGTAGAATGACAGGCCATAGTGGTACCTAGGCATTCATGCAAGATCTTCCGGGGAAAATAACTAACACAAAAATTTGCTGAGGATTATATGGATTAAGTAGTAACTTCCTTCAAGATGGTAACTTCCTTCAACTATCATTTGTATGAATAAGGCTAGAAGATAAAATCCATAGGTAGGTGTGTCTTCTAAAAAATGTAAAGTTGTCCAATGAAAGAATTAAGTTCTTTACAGGGAGGGAGGGAGGGGATATTTTATTAGTGGAAACTATCCTGACATGGCTAAGATCCCCGTCCCCAGGGGTTGAAGTGACAATCTCAAGGGATCCTTTTGACAGTTCTAGTCAACAGACAAGTAGAAGAAATACCTGCTAAGTAAAAACACACAGAGATGCTGTACAACTCTGTGAAAGCCCTACTTTGATGAAGATGGTACTGTGAAAGTCAGAGGCATTGCTAGAAAGCATAGAGGACCTACCACTTCCTTTCCACAGAACATGAATTATTTCGGTGGGGATTCTCTCTAAATAAAGTTCCACTGACTTAGTCAATAGGAAAGTGTGAAATGGAAGAGGTTGATCAGAAGTTTGGTAGAAGTGATGATCCCACCTACATGAATATGTTGACTGTGGCAAAAATCATTTCTGGTCTCACAGCCTATCAGAAACCAGTGTTCCCTGCACAGCCAGGTATCCAGTGTCAAGTGAGATGTTATGTTAGGGATAACAACAGGAACCTCTCCTGTTGTCACTGAGATGTTGGCTTGGTTATTTTGACTACATAATCTGGCCCCTTTTCCTTTGACCTCATCCTCTCCTCCTACTTCAACTCCACTAGGACCTTTCTTGGAAGCACATACATTTTCCTCTTAATAGACTTGGCCAGGAGTGTGGCCTAGCGGTAGAGTGCTCACCTAGCATGCACAAAGACATGGGTTTGATTCTTCAGTACCACATACACAGAAAAAGCTGGAAGTGGTGACTCAAGTGATAGAGTGCCAGTCTTGAGAAGCTCAAAGACAATGCCTAGGCCCTGAGTTCAAGTCCCAGTACTGGCTACAAAATAATCATCATCATCATTGTCATCATCTTGGCTCTTGTTCTCCCACCTTCCAGGAAGCTCTACCCCTCAACCTTTATAGTGCTGACTTTTAGGTTGTTGAAGTGAAAGCTCTAATGGTGAGTTCCTTCCTGACTTGCAAAATCAGATTATAAATGTCTCCCTAACCCATGTGTCTACCCAAAGGGAACTTATCTACCCTGTTTTATTGCCTTTTTGGAACTCCTCACTATCAGCAGCTGTCTTGTTCATGTATTTGCTGCCTGTTTATCATCTTGTCTTTCCCTTCTTCCACCCCCCCCATTAAGATATGAGTTCCAGAGAGCAAGCATGTGTCTGTTTTGTTCATATCCTCAGTTCTTAGAATTCCTGGCACATGGAATAAATGTTTATTGAGTGAATAAGTTCTTGGATGAATGTACTCTTTTCCCATCTCAATTTTGGAGAAATATCCTCTAGAATGTTTTCTGGAAGACAGAGCAAATGAACAAGTAAGTATACTCTGAGTAATAAAGTGTCTCTTCTGTTGCCCTGGTATGGTAACCTACCCTTTAATTGTCTTGGTATCCTTGTGAAAGATGCCTTAAAACAGCTTTTTATGAGAAATATTTACTCCTTAATTGGGCCCATGAATTAACAAGGAGCAGGAGTGGGCATTCTGGCCTCGTCCATTTTGTACCTGAGCCATTCTCTATAGGAGTTACTTTTCAGCCACCTTGGAAGCCAGGAAAGACAAGATCACCTGCTAGATGAGGTTCCATTTGACTAATCCTGAGACAATGACTGTCAAGACCATCTCTAATGCCACTCTATGACCACTGCTGAACACGCATGTGACTTATAACTATCTTCTCATTCCCTGCCCCAATTCTTCCTGTAGAACCTAAAACAAATGTCTGTCACTCTGAAGATTGGCTGACGATGAACTAAAGTTATACTTCCCGTGGCATACCTGAACCACATAACAAACATTTCTCTGATCTTCGCCCATGTCTCTTTATTTCGCATACAGAGATAGAGTGGTGAAACCTGACATGTGAAACTCCTGGAGTTTGGGGGTCTAAAAACTCCAGTTTCATCTTGAGGTAACAAGCAATGAGAAGTGAACATAGGACTTCGTTCAGAGCCCTGTGAACACGCATAGGCCGGCTAGCCTTATTCTTTTCTTTTTAAATATTTTTTTATGATTTATTTAATGACTTTTCTTGTTTGTTTTGTTGTTGTTGTTGTTTTGCTTTGTTTTGTTTTTGTCGGTTGTGGGATTTGAACTCTGGGCCTGGGCAATGTCCCTGAGCTCTCCAGCTTCTTCAGTTTTTTTGTTTGTTTGTTTGCTTGTTTGTTTGTTTTTAATGTGGTACTAAGGAATCAAACTCAGGGCCCATACATGCTAGGCAAGCACTCTACAACTAAGCCATATTCCTGGCCCCTAGTCTTATTCTTTTTTTTTTTTTTTTTGTGGGTCATGGGGCTTGAGCTTAGCCTGGGCACTGTCTCTGAACTCTTCAGCTCAAGGCTACCACCCTATCCTGGAGCCAAGCCCCACTTCCCATTTTCTAGAGGTTAATTGGAGATAAGAGTTTCAGGTCCTTTTGTGCCCAGGCTGGCTTTGAATCTTAATCCTCAGCCTCCTGAGTAGCTAGTATTACAGGCTGCCGGCTCCTAGTCTTATTCTTAAAAGGAGCTCCAGGATGACCTATTACTATATCAACCTACCATGCCTCCACTGGTCTTTGCTGTGGATAGAAAATAGACAGAGCCTACTTACCCCACCCTGAAAACTCAACAAGTCTTAAGCTGCACTTGACTCTCTAGTACGTTTTTCTCCTCCCAGTATTGACAAATAGCGACTTGCCAGCTTTTCGAGGTAATTGACAGAACAGGGCTTTTAAAGTTATGAGTGCACATCATTAATGCTAGGTCTGAACCACCCTCTAAAGGATTTTGCCCCCTGGGGGAGTTCTTTCAGAACCTCTGAGGAAAATATCTGTAATTATTTAAATGAAAAGAAGGCAGGGGAGGAAGTCTCTTTGGAATGTCATCTCACAGGCTTTCCTAGAGTTAGGAGTAATCTCAGACACCCTAAGTATGTTGCCCAACACCAAATAAGCTGGTTTGGGCCTCTTGAGTAAGTCTGGATGCAAAGGCTGAGAAAACAGGCTTCCCACGGTGGGGGGATGATAAAGAAAAATATCTCTAGGGTAAGAACTACCTTACAAACTACTTTAATGAGACCTACCCATTAAAGACATGAGCATAGGAGGTATATTTTTTCATCTAAAAAACTAAATTGTTGGGATGCCTGTAATTTCTGGGTTTACTTTTATAGCTTGTAGAAGAGCAAGAATGTGGTCCACCTTTGCCCTCCCTGACTTATCCCTCCATTCACCAATAACACTGAGGACCTAATTGGGTTCCAGTGATTTATACCTGTAATCCTAGTTACTCAGGAGGTTGAGATCTAAGGATTGTGGTTTGAAACCAGCCTAGCCAGGAAAGTCCATGAGACTCTTATCTCTAATAAACTACTCAGAAAAAAAAAAAAAAAGCCAGAAATGGCATTGTGGCTCAAGCGGTAGAGCTTGGGTAAAAAGAAGCCCAAAGACAATGCCTAGACTCAGAGTTTAAGCTCTAGGACCAGGAAACAAAAATAAGATTGAAAATCTGTGCTGTCTCAGATGGCATTGTTAGCTATTCTAGGGCATTAAACTTTTCTTTTTTTCTTTCTTTTTTTTTTTTTGCCAGTCCTGGGCTTGGGCTTAGGGCCTGAGCACTGTCCTTGGATTTTCTCAAGGCTTAGCACTCTACCACTTGAGCCTCAGTATCACTTCCAGCTTTTTTTTTTCTATGTATGTGGTACCGAGGAATCGAACCTGGGTCTTCGTGCATGCTAGGCAAGCACTCTACCACTAGGCCAAACTCCCGGCCTAGGGCATTAAACTTTTGAAGACAGGATCTCTTTATTTTAAAGGTGAAAAGAAGACATTGGAGAGATATTTGCACAAATGATTAACACCAAAGATGAATTCTGCAGAGGCAACTTGGCTAGTTGAAGAGAGGGCCTCATTTCCAAAGCCTTCCCTGTTGTAGCTGATACCTTATTGCAAGATCCTGCAAGGTAAATAATGGCTGAAGGAAGGATCCCAGATCCCAGTACTCTGTTTACAGACTATAGTAAGCACAATAACCAAAGGGCCCATACTTCTGTCCTATTCCATTTCCTGCTCAAGCCAAGAACACACAGACCACTGGCTCTGAGCTATAGGAATGTCTCAAATGGAAGAAACTCAGATGACCAAGATTGTCAAGCAAAGTGCAAGGCCCTAAATTCAAACACAGTACTGCCATAAATAAATAAATAAATATCAGAGGCTAAGCTGAAATTATCTTAAATTTACCTAAATCTATTACTCAATATGAAAGATTATCAACAACTTAGTAGTCATTTTTTTTTCCTGTCTGTTATGGGGCTTGAACTCTAGGCTTGGATCCTGTCCCTGAGCTCTTCAGCTCAAGGCTAGTGCTCTACCACTGTGCCACAGCACCACTTCCAGTTTTCTGGTGGTTAATTGACTATAAGAGTCTCACAGTCTTGGAAGTGGTTCTGTGACTCAAGGGGTAGGGCAGTGCCTTGAGCTGAAGAGCTCAGGGACAGAGCCCAGGCCTAGAGTTCAATCCCCTCAACTGACTAAATAAACAGACAAATAAATAAATAAAAAGAGTCTCACAGTCTTTTGTGCCTGGGCTAGCTTTGAACTACAATCCTCAGATCCCAGCCTCCTGAATAGCTAGGCGTGTGCCACTGGTGCCTGGTTTTCCTTGACTTTTTGCTCAAAGCTAATGTTCTACCACTTGAACCACAATGCTACTTCCTGCTTTTTCTGAATTGCCCAGTCTGACTTTGAACCGAGATCCTCAGATCTCAGCATCTTGAGAAGCTAAGGTCCCAGGCATGAGCCACCAGACCTGGCCTCTTTTTTTTCCCACTAGTCTCCTTCATCTCTCTGGAAAACTCATCCTGTATTTTACAGCTATTATGAAAAGGCACTTGATCATACCAAATAACGTGTGTGTGTGTGTGTGTGTGTGTGTGTGTGTGTGTGTGTGTGTGTGCATGTGGGTGATGGGTTGAAGAATACACCTAACTAATGTCCAAAAATAAAAGAATATAGACATCTCACACACACACACCCAAAAGAAAGGACTCAGCTTCTAATGTGTATCACATATTCCAGGCACAAAACCTAAATGCTCTCTCAATGAGTGCCACGTAAGGAAAATACACTTGAGAGTTTTTGCTTTGTATCCTCAAAACAAAAGTGACTGGATACTTAAGAAGGTACAGCACTGGAAATGGTCCAGTGTTGCTACTTCAAGATAAAACTGTATATATCAAGCAAAGGCCATTTAACTCACCATTCCTCCCTCTCAGACAGTGTGAATGAAATACAGACAGTAAGCTACTTAGCATAATTAGCAGAATATACTTTCCCAGTTCTGCTAGGCATCTGCTTTCTTGTTTCCTTTTCTGTTTCAATGTGTTCTGTAAGGGGCTCTCATTCATTAGTGCTGTATTCAGAACAGTTGTATAGGGAGGCTAAGGAATATTTGGCAATATTCAACAATCCGCCTTGCTTTTAAGCATGGTTGTAAGCTTACTTTATTATGATAAAGAATAAGGGCCTCTTTCTGCACTCTTGGCCTAGGACCCACAAATGTTAGGGATATGTCCTGGACAATAGTATCCTGGTTACCAAACTTGAGTCAACAAAGGATCAATGTCAACTGGGCCACAGTTCATGAAAACATTCTTGTGAGGGCTCATTAGCAATGATGATAATCACAGCAGTGGCTCCCCAAAATACCTAGAAGGCTCCTGGTCTTCCACATGCCCCCATGTGGTACCTCTGTAGGCTGCAGGACAGCCACTGGGAGGGACAGTCTTCAAACCCCAGATCTCAGTAGTAAAAGGGGGGAGGAAATCACATCTTGTTTTTATCTATGCCCCCCTTTCCAACTCAAAGAAGACCTGGCCTCAGGGCCGGGAGTTTGGCCTAGTGGTTAAAGTGTTTGCCTAGCATGCATGAAGACCTGGGTTCGATTCCTCGGTACCACATACATAGAGAAAAGCCGGAAGTGGTGCTGAGGCTCAAGTGGTAGAGCTCTAGCCTTGAGAAAGTCCAAGGAAGGACAGTGCTCAGGCTCTGAGCTCAAGCCCAGGACTGGCAAAAAAAAAAAAAGAAGACCTGGCCTCTTCCAAAGTCGATTCTCTAGATGGTTCTAGAAGGCTCCAGATGGTTCTAGAAGGTTCCCCAGTGCCATCCTCCCCTGGGTTCTGGGCCTAGGCTTCAGACTTGCTGACAGTTGGCGCCCTCAAACATCCTTGGCCCCTCACCAATTCCACGAGTCTCATTCCAGAATCCTCAGGGAGAAGGTATTTCCACTTGGGTACCAACCATTGGGTGGGTGCTGAGTGATGCCAGACAGAATAATCATGGACTCTACACCCAAGGCAACCCTTTGGAAATACTCGGTTTTCCCCTTAACTTTAAAGGAAGAGTCATTTCCAGTCAGTGCTCTGGTCACATATTCAGCAATACCCCTGCCACTTTCTCAGTTACTAAAAGCCATCTCTACTTCCAGAGTTGGGGGACGGAGATTACCACCTATCAGAGAAAAGAGTCCAAAATCAACTCCTAGAGCTTCCCTCAGTGCAAGCAGCCTGCAACACGCATCAGAGATGGAGAACCCATGAGCTTTGGTCCTCTATGAAGCACCTAGAGGACAAGCAAATGGACTCAGGGTCAGTCTTCAAGTCTGCAACAGGGCATGTGCAGTGATCTCTGGGGCCTTTCCATAACAGACAATCTGTGGACTCTGTTCCCAGGAGACACGCCCACACATCCTTGATAACTAGAAAGGGACTTTCAGGGCCTTATTGTCACCCCCAAAAGAAGGAAGTATGGGCAGTAACCTTGGACAGCCATCAACTGAGCTGGCTACCTCTAGACTTGTTTGGTCCTAGAGCAGGGGAAGTGTGGGAGCAAGAGGAGGGGAAGGGAACATGGGGACTCCCCAGTTTTGGTCCTAGAAGCAGCACCTGTTTTCTGTCCCCACCTTCTGCCCAACTCCCTGCATCCAGACTTCCCTGTTCACCACTGCAACACTCCTGCCTGGCCTTCATCATAGGGAATTGTAGCTTTCTGAAATGTGTTTTCAAAAGGAGGAAGATCTGACTTACAATTGAGCCTAATAGAATCGAGCTGGCTTTTGTTTGGGTTTGTATTTTTAAATGCCATCAAGATGTTTCAAGAAGCCAGGCACCAGTGGCTCACACCTGTTACCCCAGCTAACTCAGGATGCTGAGATCTGAGGATCACAGTTCAAAGCCAGCCTGGGCAGAAAAGACCACGAGACTCATATCTCTAATCAGCCAGAAAACAAACAAACAAACAAACAGAAGTAGAGCTGTCACTCAAGCTGGGTGTGATGATTCATGCCTCCAATCCTAGCTACTCAGAGGCTGGGGTCTGAGGATCAAGGTTCAAAGCCAGCCTGGGCACAAAAGAACCTGAGACTCCTATCTCCAATTAACCTCTAGAAAACCGGAAGTGGGGCTTGGTGCTCAGACATAGTACATAGACCGAGTTCAAGCCCCATGACCCACAAAACAAACAAACAAACAAACAAAAGCCGGTCTTCAGTTGAAAAATCTAAGTGATAGCACCCAGTTCCTGAATTCAAGTCCCAGTACCAACAACAACTAAAATTTCAAGGGTTTCACTTCATCCTCCCATCCTGGGTCAGCGGGAACCAGCGAAAGCACACACAGCCCAGCTGACCCACAGAGACACACCACAGCTATAGCCTCTCCTGTCTTTTCCACTCTCTTACAACAACCAGACCCTGCTGAAGCCTGTATCATATGCCAGTGTAGGAAAGTGCCCACAGGCACAGGGACAGATGCATTTTAGAAAGGTAATCCGATGCTTATATTATGCAGGATGCCAATGGGGTCTGAGCAGGTCTCAAAAGTTATAATGAGGCAAGGCACTAGTGGCTCATACCTGTAATACTAAGGAGGCTGAGATCTGAGAGGATCCCAGTTCAAAGCCAGCCCAGGCAGGAAAGTCCATGAGATTCTTATCTCTGATAAACTACTCAGAAAAAGAGATCTCAACCTCCTGGATAGTTAGGATTTCAGGTATAATCCATCAGCACCTGCTCCAAATAAAAACAACAGTTCTTTAAAATAAAATGCATGCGCATTCACACACACACACACAGACACACACACACACACACACACACACACACACACACACACACACCACTTCTTGGAACTGTTTTACCTTTGGGAGATGGTAAGCCCTTACTTCTTTCTCTTCTTTTTATTCCTCAAGTTCTTCCCCAAAGTAATCTTCCATAAGAGATTCTTCCTACATTTGAGGATAAAGTTTGAAAGGTAGTTAATAAAGTGTTAAAAGCCTTGTGTTCAGCACCCCTCCCCCCAAATATATATATATATATTTTTTTTTTAACCTGGGCAAATATCCTTTTCACAATTACCCACCACCTGCCCATCTGTCAACTCCTGTGCTTACTCTTTTGTCTTCTCAGAGCATTGCCATCTGTCATCTCACACCTGCACTATCCAGATGGTCACCTATTCTTCAAAAGCACTGGGTTCTCCCACACACACATACTTTGATCTCCCTTGCAGTCGGGGTGTGGCTAGGCATCAGTGGCTCATGTCTATAATCCTTGAAACTTAAGAAGCTGAGAACCCAGGATTCTGAGACACTGTTCTTGGGTTTTCTCAAGGCTAGTGGTCTACCACTTGAACCACAGCACCACTTTTTCAACATATATGGTATGGAGGAAGAGAACCTGGGTCTTTGTGCATGCTTAGGCAAGCACTCTACCACTATGCCAAATATCCAGAGCACTAAGTGAAACTTTTCTTTCCCCCCTGGGTGAAACTTTTATCTCCAATCAACCATCCAAAAACCTGAAGTGGAGCTGTGGCTCAAGGGGTAGAGTGTTAGCCATGAGTAGAAAAAGTTAAAGGACAGCTACCAGGCCTTGACTTCCAGCCCCAGTATTAGCACGCCCACATACATACACATATACACACACACACACACACACACACACACACACACACACACACCCCAAAGAACAACATAAAACAAAACAGAGTGAGGGTGTGTTAAGCACAGAGTGAGAGAGCATCCAACATTCTGGAAAGACACTGGATAGAGACCATGTGTCCCAGAGTCATTCCTAGCATCCTCTCCAAAACTATCAGTGTAGGAGTGTAGGACCACAAGAGATCTTTTTATTCATTACAAAGAAAACTCCTAGATTGGCCAGACATTGGTGGCACATTCCTGTAATTCTACTTACTTAGGAGACTTAGATCTGAGGATCCTGGTTCAAAACCAGCTGGCGTACTAAAATCCCCAAAACCAGAGATGATGCTGTAGCTCAAAATGGTAAGGTGCTAGCCTTGAGCGCAAAAGTTCAGGGAAAACATGTAGGCCCTGAGTTCAAGCCCCATGACCAACAAAAATAAAATAAAATGAAAGTAAAGGCACATATTGATGGAGTACAGTAGGGTATTTCAATACAAGTTTGGAGGGTATAACAATCAAATCAGGCTAATTACCACGTCCACTGTGATGCCATCGGTGTGCTTAGGGGGTTTCCTTCTCACGGTCAGCTTGCTTTGACTTCTGACACCCACATTGCATTCCATATCTTTTGCCTCTGGCCTCTGAGCTCACAGAACTCAGATGTGGACCACAGACCCTGTCTATAATCATCTCCAAATACTTGAGATGTCAGGTGGTAGGGACAAATGCACTCTCTGTTGGAAATTTCATTGGGATTTGGAGTAGGGAGGGAAGGGAACACATGGTAACTCCAGCCATTGGGATGGCTTAAAAGTAACTGGCTGCTTAGGAAGAGGCTTTCAGCCCTCCATAGGCCTGCTTTCTTCCTGCTCTCTTTCCTCTTGGGCCTCCCTGCACATGTCCCTGAATATTTTTTTTTTGGTTGTGGGGCTTAAACTCTGGGTCTGGGTGCTGTCCCTGAGCTCTTCAGCTCAAGGCTAGCACTCTACCACTTTGAGCCACAGTGCCACTTCTGGTAGTTCATTGTAGACCAGAGTCTCAGGGACTTTCCTGCCCTGGCTGGCTTTGAACCTTGATCCTCAGATCTCAGCCTCCTGAGTAGCTAAGATGACAGGCGTGAGTCACTGCCACCTGGGTTTGTCCTTGAAAATTCTTCTCATTTGAACTTGCAATTGTTATTGTCTTGGCTGTAGCTGGCCAGAAGAGATTGGGGCACCATCCAGTTCTCCAAGCCCATGGACCTGAAATCTGAGGCACCCCACGGCTGTGGCCTTGCCCCTCCCCCTCCATTCCCTTTCATTCAACTACACAGCCCTGTGTTCTGCTTTGGAAGGTCTGGGGCTCTCAGCATCTTCTCCCTCTGCTCGAACCGCGCCCCCCCCCGCCCCCGCCACTCTCTCTTCCCTGTGAGCTTCTCAGCCTGTCCATCTCCTCAGCTATCTGCCTCCCTGTCAGATGCCTGCAGAGCCTCCTGTACTATGCATTTATGTTTACAGCCAATCTTCTGTGTAATGCTGGCATCCTCCTGCTATATGGTGAGGATGGAAACTACATGATCACTGTGACCCAGTCGACAATGCCTGATGCCCCACAGTTGTTCAATAAGTATTTGAAAGATGAATATAGAAAGGGAAGAAAGGAGGTCAGGAGTGTGGCCTACTGGTAGAGTACCCACCTAGCATGCACAAAGCCATGAGTTCGATTCCTCAGTACCACATACACAGAAAAAGCCAGAAGTGGGGCTGTGGCTCAAGTGGTAGAGCATTAGCCTGGAGAAAGCCCAAGGACAGTGCCCAGGCCCTGAGTTCAAGCCCCAGCACTGGCAAAAAAGGAAAGAAAGAAGGAAGGAAAGAAGGGAGGGACAGAGGGAGGGAGGGAGGGAGGGAGGGAAGGAGGGAGAGAGAGAGAGAGAGAGAGAGAGAGAGAGAGAGAGAGAGAGAGAGAGAGAGAGAGAAGAAAGAAGGGCTCATCCCCCTTCAAAATCTCATAGGGGTTGATGGGATTGGAAGTTGCACTCTGCCCTTGAACTCCAGGACACACCAGCCCATTTTGTTATCTGGCATGTGACTTGCAAAGTGAACAACATTCCCTGGAGGTTAACTTGGGAAGAAAACAAAAACAAAAACAAAACCCCTGTAAGCAGAAGCCATTCCCCAGAATGCACAGGCTTTTCTTCTGGGGGCCCATGACTCACTTCTAGGCTCAGTGGTGACGTTGTTCACTGTCAAGGTGTTCGTCACTCACAGGCATGACTACCCCGGCCTAGCCACCCAAGATGACTCAGCCCACACCCCAGCTAGACCTCCTGTGGCATCCACTCAGGCTCCAAGGCAGGATACTGGGCCTGTCGAGGACAGAGCTCATTGTCTGCACATGGTGCCTCAACCTTGACTCTGGTCTCTGTCACTGGAACTTTCTTTTACCCCAGATGGCTAATTTGTCATCTTTTGCAGGGGGAGGGGGAGGAAGAGAGAGAAAAAATATGAGGTTGTTTCTATGCTGCCCAGGCTGGTCTTGAATTCTTAGAGTGATCTTCCGACATCGGGCTCCTAAGAAGCTGGGACTTTAAGCAAGCACCACTGAACCAGCTTGACATTTTTTTATTTTTAAGTTGAGCTTCTTTTTGCTCAAGGTTAACACTCTACCACTGCTCCACTTCTGGCTTTTTTGGTATTGTATTAGAGATAAGAGTGTCACTGACTTTGTTGCCAGGGCTGGTTTCGAACTGTGATGCTCAAATCTCAGTCTCCTGAGTAGTTAGGATTTCAGACATGAATCACTGGATGCCTGGTGTGACATCTCTTTCTTAAAGGAATCAACAATAGCCTGCAGAGAGAAGGGACCTAAAACCCTAATTCTGTCTGCTCTGAGCCTCCTTTCTGTGTCTAAAGCAAGAGCGAGAGAATGGCCCCTGAGACTCTGCTGTGACCCTCACAGCAAGGCTCACCTGCCCTACCTCCCATGAGACAGCCTGAGCTTTGCAGTAAGTCTCTCACTGCCCCTAGGGCATCATGGAGAAAACAGTGAGGGGGTGAGAAAGACCAGGATGAACATCTTGTGAGTGAAACACCCTATTGCTCATCCCTGTGGATGGCTGGGCCATGGCTGAGTCCACAGATGTGTCTACCCACTTAACCACTATTCTGCAAGGTCAGTCATTCACAACTGGCACAGAGCAGCACAGGGAGGTCAGAGAAGGTGCCTCATCTCTCACACATCTCAAGGATGGCATTCATCCTATCCTGTTTTCCTCATACCCCAGACCTAGGAAGGCCTCTAGAAATCCACAGCTAACTTTCCCAGAAGCTGCCTGCAGGTACCTAGCTGGAAAGGTCTGGGTGCTGTGCCACGCAAGGCACCAAGAGTGTTGGGCTGGTACACACAGCATACAGGTTTTTCCAAGGTGGTCCGACAGGCAGCATCAGCTTATAGGAATCAGTGCTAGCCTCCAAAAGAAACATTCACATCTCCCTATTTATTGCTATGTCATTTGCAGTATTTGAGTTCTGATGGCATTAGCTTGATTTCCCAGAAACAGATGAATATATAAGAAAAAATCTATGATAGATACATAGAAATACTATTCATCTATTTAAAAAAAACAGAATCATGCCATTTGCAGAAAAATGGATGGAACCATAGGTCATTATGCTGAGAGTAATAGCCTGAATCAAAAGACAAATACCACATGTCTTCTCTCATAGGTGACTATAGAAAGAAAAAACTAATAATACATGTATATAGAAGAGAGCATACTGGGGCCAGGAGTTTGGCCTAGTGGTAGAGTGCTTGCTTAGCATGCACAAAGCCCTGGGTTTAATTCCTTGGCACCATATGCATAGCAAAGGCTGGAAGTGGTACTGTAGCTCAAGTGGTAGAGCACTAGCCATGAGAAAGTCCAACAACAGTGCCCAGGTCCTGAGTTCAAGACTAATGAAACAAATAAACATAGAGAATCTCCTGACTCTTACTCCTTACCCAACTTTCATGCTATGAAGCTCTGGAACAGGATGAAAATATGTATTCTGGGTTCTTTTTCTTTTCTTTCTTTTTTAGCCTAAAGTGTAATTGTTGCGTTTTTGGTGGAATCTAAACGTCTCCACATGAAATCAACTGTGTGTGAAGCAGCTGTTCCTGGTGTAGTCAAAATGGCTCCAGGAAAATTCCATGAGCTGTCCCTGTAGGCCCCTCACATGAATGCTGCCAACTTGAGGTCAATGTGGCTTGAAAAAGGTGGCATTTGTGTCAGCTAGCTCTGGCTTCCTAGGCCAAAGCTAAGTAAACAGGAGTCCTGGAGAACGATCCATTCCTTCAGGAGGGCCTATGATGGGTTTTTCCAAGGGAATGAAAGGTGTCCTTTGTAAGGGGGTGAGGGGAAATGAGATCTGCTATTCACAGCTCTGCCTGGTCTCCAATGACCTCATCCATGTTGCCTTTCTCGCCGTTTCTTCTCTCGAAAGAACTGGTACTGGTGAACAGTACTACCTCACTATGAAGTATCAGGGGGAATAGAGGGGGTGAGAGGGGAGATAAGTGATTGCCAACCCCTCACTGCAGGTGACAAAGGGCTGAAGCAAAGAGAAGACCCAGACAAAACTGGCCAGCTGTATTCAGTTGTCATACGCCTATACTGTTTTCCTCAGGGGGAAGTAACATGGAAATATCCCTTACCCTATCATCTAGACTTCCTAGAAAACCATAATTGCCCACAATTGCATTATAATTACCCACCACCACTATTCTATTTGGAAACCTCACTTCCGTGGGTTCTATTCTGAAATTCCTCCCCCTACCTTGAGAAGCAAGACAAAGCACTTTAAATGGTTTCTTGCTGGACATTTTTTTTCCTCTCCTCCTCCAAAAACCCTTATAAATTCCATGCTATCCCTTCAACATCTATTTTAACTTGTGTATAAATGAGATCATTTGTTCTAAGTAAGGGAAAGGAAAGGAGTAATGAGTTATTTTCCACGACTAGCCAAGAATAGAAACAAATGTCACCTACTGATTCTGCTGTTCCTGTAGAGATGTCTAGAGGGAATTTAAATTTTTTAAGAAGAGCCAGACTGGTATGGAAGAAAAAAAACATTTCAACCATCCAGATATCCGCTCTAACAGGTGTCATACCTTTCCAAGATTTGGTTTCCCAAATGGAGAAATAAAGACTGAAGCTATGCCAGCATGGGTTGTAAGATAGTACAAAAGCAGAGCATCAAGTGACAATGAAGACAGTAAAAGAACTATTTAGTCCTTTCAGGATATAGCATAGAAAGTCGTAGTTGGATCCTGGGAGGCCATTGTCTAATGGCCTTTCTATCTCTATAACCACAGAAGAGAAAAAAAGTCTAAGACACCTGCTGGAAGTATTTGCAACACTTGAATATCAGTACTTTGATAATAATACCTTTATTTTTCCCTCTACTTACTGTCAGCAGTGAGAAGCAGAGAACAACAGGAAAAGACTAGAGTCTTGATATCCTTTCAAAGTCAATCCCCCAATAACTTAACATCCTTCCCCTAGGCTCCGCCTACTGAAAGTTCTTCCACTAATAACATCACACTCCCTAGGGACCTTGGAGAGATATCTGAGATACAAACTACCATACATGTAGAATAGAACCAGCCCCAACCCACAGCCCTGTAGCCAAGCTAACTAAGCATAGCCAGGCCAACTCACATGTCTTCTGCCCATGTTGAAAGTCATTGAGGTTTGATTTTGTTTTAAATTCTTATGTAGTGTTAACCTCACTCATACAGCTAACTTCATTAAACAAACTGGAATCATCCCAGCTTTTTCAATGACCAGATTTTCTTTAAAGATCACAACAAAACAAATATATTTCAGATATCAACCCATGTGATACTGGCATGTTTTTGTTGTTGTTTTGTTTTTGGGTTTTTTTTTTTAATGGCATACCTTCTATCATATTTCCAGTCATTTAAGGTAATTTGTCTTGGCAGTTTTGAAAATTTATGTTTCCATAGAATTGTGAGTGAGTGTGTGTGTGTGTGAAAGAGAGAGAGAGAGACAGAGACAGAGACAGAGAGAGAGAGAGACAGAGAGAGAGAGAGGGAGGGAGGGAGGGGGAAAAGGAAAGGGAGAGACAGAAACAGAGACAGAGAGACAGAGAGTAAGTACTGGGGCTTGAACTCAGAACTTGGGTACTGTCCCTTAGCTTTCTTTTTTTCTTTTTGCTTAAGTTTATACATATCACTTGAGCCATAATTCCAGTTCTGGTTTTTTGATACTTAAATAGTGATAACAGCTGGGCACAGTGGCTCTTGCCTGTAATTCTAGCTACTCAAGATGTTCAGATCTGAGGATAAAAGTTCAAAGCCAGCCCAGGCACAAAAGGACCTGAGACTCTTATCTCTAATTAACCTCTAGAAAACAGGAAGTGAGGCTTGGCTTAAGGATAGGGTGGTAGCCTTGAGCTGAAGAGCTCAGAGACAGTGCCCAGGCTGAGTTCAAGCCCCATGACCCACCAAAAAACAAAAAAACTAGGCATAAAAGTCTCTTAGACTTTCTTGTCTGGACTAGCTAGCTTTGAGCCTCTATCTCAGATCTCAGCCTCCTGAGTAGCTAGGATTACAGGCATGAGCCACCAGCACCCAGCTTATATATGAATGTTAAGCCCCAAATACAAATACATATATGTAAACACATGCAGGATATCAACTTAGCTAAAACATGGTCCTTGCAGGTATAAGTTAAGGCAAAAATCACTGAACAACAAACAGGCAGTATAACAAAAGAAACATTAGGAAGTTGAAACATGTCTAGACCGGAATGTTGGAAGTCGTGTGAAGAGGGAGGGCAAAAGGAGAAGGGGAAGGAGAACAAATGTAGTTATAATCATCTATGCACATGTATGGGAACAGGACAAAGAAACTGAGTGACTTGATGGGGGCGGGAAGGGGGTGGGGAGCCAGGAGGGAGGAGAGGAAATAAATCTGATCAAGATGCATTGTAAGCCATGATACTCCATAGATCTTGTGTTGGAAATGAATTCTACAACTTGTGGGTAAGGACGGGAAGGAAAAATCTAGGATAGAGGAAGAAGGAAGGGGTTACCCTGTCCTAAAAGAAATGTATGCATGGCTGGGAATGTGGCTTAGTAATAGAGTGTTTGCCTAGCATGCATGAATCCCTGGGTTCCATTCCTCAGTACCAGTACCACCTAAACAACAACAACAAAAGAGAAAATTAAAAGAGGATTTCTTTGGGGGGTGGGTCATAGGGCTTGTACTCTGGGCCTGGGCACTGTCCCTGAGCTCTGCAGCTCAAGGCTACTGCCTTACCCCTTGAGCCTCAGCCCCATTTCTTGTTTTCTAGTGGTTAACTAGAGATAAGAGTTTTACATTCTTTAGTGCCTGGGCTGGCTTTGAACCACGATCCTCTGATCTCAGCCTCCTGAGTAGGTAGGATTACAGGTGTGAGTCCTATGCCAGCTTAGAAAAATTATTATTATTATTATTATTATTATTATTATTATTATTTTGTCAGTCCTGGGCTTGAGTTCAGGGCCTGAGCACTGTCCTAGGGTTTTCTCAAGGCTAGAGCTCTACCACTTGAGCCATAGCACCAATTCTAGCTTTTTTCTATGTATGAGGAATCGGACCCAGGTCTTCATGTATACTAGGGAAGCACTCTATCACTAGGCCAAACTCCGGGATCTAGAAAAATTATTTAAAAAAAAAAACATTTTAAAAAAAGAAATGTACTCTGCACCACACTTATGAAACACTAATCCCTCTGTATATTACCTTTATAACAATAAAAAGGATGTACTATATCCTAAGTAGACATGTAAAACTCTTGAACAACAACTAATGGATGCTGGCAAAGTACATAATAAAAACTCATAGCTACCTACATACCTTGAACAAACACACACAGTCCCCAGATCACAGGCATTTTACACATCAGCAAATTCAGGTAGTGTATCCTACCTGAATTTAATATGGATTTACCCAATTTCGCAATCTTTCCAGAGGATTAGGATGGTTTCCCTAAGGACTAATTAAGTTCCTTAGCTGGGGAGTCAAAAACATGGCAGAACTGGCCTCAGGAGCGGTTTGGTTCTGAAAGGCTGCTTGGGAGCCATGCCAGTCAGGTGCTGCTTCATTTTGTTCAAGACAGCACCGGGGAGGGGACCAAACATGGGACAGTGGTTCTATAAAGCCGGGTGGACTGTCCACCAACCTGGCATCCCTCCTCCTCCCCCTTCACCAAGTGGCACAGCTATGGCTAGGTTGTCACTCTCCCAACACTTGGTTCAAGGCTGTCTCTGTCCTGACTGAAACACTGGGGCTCCTGGTGACTTAACCTAGCTCATCAGTCAACCAGGCCGAGATAAGGGATGTAGCTCAGTGGCGGTGTGCTTTCCTAGCATGTTAGAAGAATGCTAGGATTGGATTCTCCGGCACTCTAGGAAAAACCCCAAATCCTACACCAACCAAGTGTAGGTCTCCACACCAGTGAAGGGAAACACTGCCCCAGGTTACCAGGCTCACACATGAGTGGGTCCTTTTTGTGTTTGTGCAATCTGCACACACACACACACACACACACACACACGTGGTTTGGGCCTGGCACTAGAGCCCAAAGCTCCTGGGGCACACATGGGCTTGAGCTGTACAATAGTTGGCTCTCCCTGGCTGGCACAGGGCCGAGCTCTGAGAATGGGGCCGTCTCAGTGGCTGTGGAGAATTCTGTTATTGTTCTGAAACCCATAGTGGCTACAGATCGATTCACCCCAAGGCCTGGCATCTTGTGCTGCAGCTGTGTGTGTCTCTGCCCCCTCCCCTCCACACCCCAAGCACCTGCCCTGTGCCCCCATCCCGCCTGCCCACCATCTGTCGTCTGAGTGTCATTGTCTGCATCCCTGCCTGGTGTCCTGGACGACACCCAAGGGGACCCAGGGCTTAGGCCTTGTGGGAGGCAAACAAGGAGGGTTTATTCCAGTCCCGTTTGGAGGTCACCATGAACAAAATAGCCTAATGCCCAGGGGGCATCTGTCTGCTCTCTAGTCCTCTAGCTTTTTTTTTTTTTTTTTTGGCACACAACTTCTTTGAGGGAAGGGAGTGCTCTCCAGAATCTGGAGGACAGAGAGTGGGCAATCCTAGCCAGATCCTCCTTGCATAGGCTTTTCTACACTGTTATTCTTTCTCCCGAAGCTCTTTGGGGCGCAGGCGTTCGGGGAGTCTGTTTCAAATGCAGATGTTGGTTTTGTCTGCCTGCAAGTCTGATCCACGTACTTTATCCCAATTGTCTGTGTCTTTATGAGTGCTGGGTGAAAGCAGAGCTGGTCTTTTCTTCAGCAATGGCAAAGGCAGCTCTTTGAAGTGTACACACACACACATATACACACAGACACACAGACACACACACACACACACACACACACATGCGTATTCTGCTAGCCTAACACCTCATCCCCAGCCCCCCACTGTAAGTAGGGGTAGTTTCAAACACTTTCACTGTGAGTGATCCAGCCAAACAGAACACAAACAAAGGAAAAACACAACCAAGCTGTAGACCATGCAGCCTTTCCAAACCACAGCCTTTCCAAAACCAGCCTCCTCCACCAAAGATTCTACTCCATGCTCTCTCCTAAGAATCTCCCAACATGAATTTGGAGAAATCCCACCCATCCCCACTGCCACTCCGTGGACAACCAGTACATCAACTCTTTTCTTCAACAGGGGAAATAAAGACCAAAGGCAGAAGAAGCTGGGGCAGGGCAGGGGATGGGAACTCCTTAGGCCTATAAAACCAAAGGCCCTCACCCTGAACCTGGGGTGCTGTTACTAAGGGGCACCTTACATGGCACCGAGGGTTGTCAGGGAGCAGCAGGTGATTGAGGCTGATGTGTCAATACATAGTATCACTCTTCCTGCTGGTCTCTTGATCTTATAGTATTCACACAAGGTCCAGTTCCTCGGAAGCCCACTCACCAATACCTGGACAGACTGAGGCTCCTGTAGCTCTTTAATGTTTCCAGCCTATAATTCTCCCTCTCAAGGGAGGCTTGCTGGGGACAAACGCGGGGCTGGATCTCAGATCTTGCCTCTATTTGTGCTTCAACTGTCCATTCTCAGACACAGGAAGGGTTGGGGCAGGGGAGTGAAGCACTTCTCAAGTCCCTTTGCTCTTCCCCAATTCACAGATGGGGTCCCTCTTCCATACTTTTAATGCAGGGACTGTCGGAGGACATTCAAGGTCCAACTATAGCAGGGGTATTTAAGGTTGTAAGGATGGGTTGTTACCACCTCAGAAGAGATTAAATACCTCAATAGAGACAAATTAAATACTGTTCTTAATTCTGTGTGTGTGTGTGTGTGTGTGTGTGTATCTGCTATTGTTTCATGTTTCATGGCAGATAAAATGAATGTTACTCCTTTGAGTTTAGTCTGGGTCATACGTTAATGATTCCACACTGTAATAAGTAGCTGAAAGAAAACAATTAAAAAAAAAAAAGAGGAAAGATAGTCAGATGCTGGTGCCTCATGCCTATAATCCTGGCTAGTCAGGAGGCTGAGATCTGAGGGTTGCGTTCAAAGCCAACCTCAGAATAGTCTGTGAAACTCATCTCCAAGGACCACCAGAAAACCAGAAGTAGAGCTGTGGATGTAGTTCAAGTGGTAGAGTGCTAGCTTTGAGCAAAAGAGCTCAGGGACAGCACCCAGGCCCTGAATTCAAGCCTTAAGAACAAACAAAAAAAAAAAAAAAAAAAGGAGAGATGTATTTGGGCTTCTGGTTTCAGACCATGGTTGTCTGGCTCCTTGGCTCTGGGCTGAGGGGCAGAAGAGCATTGTGGAATAGAAAAGTTGCTCATTTCATGAGAGTAAGAAGTGCCAGCATCTCCCAAGAGCATCACCTTGACGACCAGGCATCCATCTACCTATCTACCTACCTACCTATCTATCTATCTATCTATCTATCTATCTATCTATCTATCTATCTATCTATCTATCTATTTATCTATCTATCTATCTATCTATATTTTTTTTCCAGTGTTGGGGCTTGAACTTACGGCCTGGGCTTTGTCTCTGAGCCTTTCTGCGGTCAAGGCTCCTGCTACCTAGCACTCTGGTTTGTTTGTTTGTTTAAGATAAAGAGTCTCATGGACTTTCCTGCTCAGGCTGGCTTTAAACTGTGATCCTCAGATGTCGGCCTCCTAAGTAGCTAGGATTACAGGCATGAACCATTGGTGTCTGGCTTCTAAGCATTAATTTAACACATGTTCTTTTAAGGGATATGTAAGGACCCAAACTAAAAAACTAAGTATGGTATCACACATCTGTAAATCCTAACACTTGGAAACTGAGGAAGGAAAAGAATCATAAGGTCAAGAATCTAAGCTCACTGCCAGGGCCTGGTGGCTCATGCCTGAAATCCTAGTTACTCAGGAGGCTGAGATCTGAGGATAAAGGTTCAAAGCCAGCACAGGCACAAAAGGACCTGAGACTCTTTATCTCCAATTAACCTCTAGAAAATAGGAAGTAGGGCTTGGCTTAAAGGTAGGGTAGTAGCCTTGAGCTGAAGAGCTCAGGCACAGCGCTCAAGCCAGAGTTCAAGCCCCATGACCCCCCCACACACAAAAAAGAATCTAAGCTCACTCCACCCCATGGCCACCCCAGATGGTCTAACTCAGTTGGCAGGAGCTATGTGCATGAGAATTATGGTTGGAATAACTGAAATTCTTCATACAAATTCCAGGAAATCCAGGGGATTCTGGACACCACATGAAATTTTAAGAGAGGAGGGGAAATTAAACTGATTTTCTTTTCCTTGAAGCTTGTTGGAGCTGGAAGTGGGAGTTGAGAAGAGAAAGCTCAGTCCTGCCTGTCTTTTCAAGGCAGGGTCTCATAAAGAGGTGGTCCTGGTGCCTTGCTGAGGCTCCCAGGAGAGAAACAGAAGTGGTGGAGGGATACCTTTAAACCCCTTGAAGCAGGAGGAACATGTGTCTAAGGCAAACTCGGAGCCATGAAAAATTAGACTTTGGGGAGGAGCCCAAGCCAGGAGAATTAGTGTGGTCTCTCGCTTGAAGTTTTTGTTGTGCTCATCCTGAAGTGAACATTGCTTTTAGCCAAAGCAAACCCTGTTCCTAGGGAGAAAGCTTCCTTCCTCCTGTGAGTGGAGCTGGGAAAGGGGATGATGTGATCCCAACTTGTGTGTGTGTGTGTGTGTGTGTTAGGAAGGGGCTTCCCCTTGTTATAACAATTCTAACAAATTAGGGTAAACTTCATTGTTATTTGGCAGCTTATCCGACACCCCCCCCCCAATCTATGACCAGTGGCATCTCCTGGTCAAAAGCAAGCCTCGGATTCATCTTCACCACTGTCATCATAACCTGCTGCTGGGGCTGGCCAGCCAATTCTAGCAGCTAGGATTATGTTCTGCTCCCCACAGTGTCTCATGAACCATGTTCCTTCCCTCCATTGATGCAGGTCTAAGTCTTCAATTTAACCGCCAAAAAGCCAGAGTAGAGGTGTGGTTCAAGTGGTGGAATGTTAGCCCTGAGCAAAAAAAAAGTCAGGGACAGTGCTCAGGCCCTACATTCAAGCCCCAGGAGTGGCACAGAAAACTAAAAAGGGAGAGGGGGGGGGAGGGAGGGAGGGAGGAAGGGAGGAAGAGGGAGAGGGAGGGAGAGAGAAAGAAGAGGGGGAAGGGGAGAAAATTTATCTCTGAAAATAAAAAACGATACTATGATAGAGGGGAAATTTTGACAATCTTCAATAATAGAGGGGAATAAAAAGTCTTCAAAATTTTGCGAGTTCTAATATTCAAATAACTGGACTTGCAGAAAGGAGAACAGATTAAAGTTGCAACAAAATTATATGATAAACTCATAGCCCTTAGGTACATGAGGTGCCCAAATAATGGGCCTATGAAAGGCTCAGATCAAAGGACAAAAATGTAGCAAGACATATCCCTGAGGAATTTCAGGACTCACAGAGAAAACCCTAAAAGCTTGCAGAGAAAGGGAAAAACAGTTTATACCCAGTGATTAACAGTCAGGGTCAGTATCATATCTGGTTTCTCTAGAGCAGCATCGGAAGCAAGAAGACAATGAGGCATTCTTTCAAAATACACATGGAAAATTCTTTCTGCTTTTGTGTGGTTTTGTTTGTATGTTTTTGTTTTTGTAGCACCAGGGATTAAACTCAATGCCTTTCATTTCCATTTAAACCACACCCCCAAGTTCTTTTTGCTTTACCTTGTTAAAAGTAGGGTATTTATTGGCTTTTGCCCAAGTCAGCCTCAGACAGCAATCCTTCTATTACTTCTGCCTCTTGTGTTATTGGGTGAGAAGTAAAGGAAAAAAATGTTTGTTTTTTTTTGTGGGACATGGGGCTTGAACTCGGCTTGGGTGCTGTCCATGAGCCCTTCAGATCAAAGCTACCACCCTACCCCTGGGCCTGGGTATTGTCTCTAAGCTCTTCAGCTTGAACCAAGCCCCACTTTCCATTTTCTAGAGGTTAATTGGAGATAAGAGTCTCAGATACTTTTGTGCTTGGGCTGGCTTTGAACCTTGATCCTCAGATCTCAGCCTCTAAACTCCCAGCAGGAAAATGATTCCTAATCTAGAACTTTATACCCAGTTCTAATCTAGAACTTTATATTCAGCCAACCATCAATTATGCATGAGGACTAAGGGATGAATAACTCAGCAAAAAATGTGCCTTCCACCAAGCGCAGTGGCTCATGCCTATAATCCTAGCTACTCAGGAGGCTGAGATCTTATCTCCAATTAACCTCTAGAAAACCCGAAGTAGCTTAGTTAAAGGGTAGGATGGCTTGAGCTGTAGAGCTCAGGGACAACAGGGGTAGGGCGTAGCCTTGAGCTGAAGAGCTCAGGGACAGTACCCAGGCCAACTTCAAGCCCCATGACCCACAGGAAAAAAAAAAAAAAAAAAAAAAAGGTCCAGAGTTTGGACTAATGGTGGAGTGCTTGCCTAGCATGCACGAAGACCCAGGTTCGATTCCTCGGTACCAAATACATAGAAAAAAAGCCAGAAGTGGTGCTGAGGTTCAAGTGGTAGAGCTCTAGCCTTGAGAAAGTCCAAGGACAGTGCGCAGGCCCTGAGCTCAAGCCCAGGACTGGCCAAAAAAAAGGGGGGGGGCAGGAGTTTGACCTAGTGGCAGAGTGCTTGTCTAGCATGCACAAAGACCCGGTTTTGATTTTTCAGTGCCACATACATAGAAAAAGCCAGAAGAGGTGCTGTGGCTCACGTGGTAGAGCACTATCCTTAAGAAAGCCCAAGGACAGTGCTCAGGCCCTGAGTTTAAGCCCCAGGACTGGCAAAAAAAAAAAAAAAAAAGAAAAAAAATGCCTTCCCCAAATTCATTCTTTGGAAAGTTACAATAATTGAAGAAAGAAAAGAATAAGGATTTCAAGAAACAAAGGACCAAACAAAAATCAAATAAGCAGAAGACAGCAGTGAGACAGAGGGAAATCTGTTTGGATTTACCAAGATGGTGTAGACCCCAAGGATTACCAGTGAGTCTATATTTACGGAAGGGAATTTTAGAATTGCCTATCTGGGCAATGCTAAATACACAGAACATTAAACCAATGAAAAACACAATAATACTTAACTCCAGTAAAAAAAAAAAAGTTGTATAGGGAAAGATCATGCAGATACAGTATATGATTAAACTATGATTTATACTTAGTAATTTAACCAAAATTCATTTACTCATGTGTAAAGAATGGAGGGAAAAAGTGTGTGTGTGTGTGTGTGTGTGTGTGTGTGTGTGTTCATAAACGTTTGAAGTAGGAAGTAGGTTGTTAAAACTTACATCAGGGGTTGGTAATATGGCTTAGAGGTAGAGTGCTTGCTAGCATGTATGAAGCCCTAAACTCAATTCCTCAGTACAGAAAAAGCCGGAAGTGGTACTCTGGCTTAAGTGGAATAATGTTAGCCTTGAGCAAAAGTAGCTCAGGGACAGTGCCCAGACCCTCAGTTCAAGTCCCAGGACTGGGAAAAGAAGAAAAAGAAATTCAAGTGTGAATACAGATTATCTAAAAGAATTCAAAATGGAACTTGGGGGAAGGGAGTTAAGAGTCGGACAGAGTGCTGGCTGTCTTTACTTTGTGCTACTATTGGACTTTTTTTTTTTTTTTTGGTGCTGTGGCTTGAACTCACTTGCTTGGCTGGCGTGTTTCCACTTAAACCACATCTTCAGCCTGGCTTTTTGATGGTTAATTTGGAGATGGAGTTGCACAGCATTTTGTAATGGGATGGTTTAGAACTGTGATCTTCCCGAGTAGCTAAGATTCCAGGCATGAGCCACCAATGCCCAGCTTCTTAGTCTACTCTGTTTATGTATTTGTTGGTTGGTTGGTCATGGAGCTTGAACTCAGGGTGCTATCCCTGAACTCTTTTTGTTCAAGACTAGTGCTCTAATACTTTGAGCCACGGTGCCATTTCCTGTTTTCTGGTGGTTAACTGGAGTCAGACTTTTCTGTCTAGGCTGGCTTTGAACTGCGATTCTCAGATCTCAGCCTCCTGAGTAGCTCAGATGACAGGTGCAATCCATGGGCACCCAGCTTCTCAGTCTAATCTGGAAAGGGTCTGAGAGTCATCCATCACTGGATGAAATCTTGTCCCAATCCCTTTCTTCCCCCCCTCCCCCTCCCTGTCCCAGAGCCAAGACTCACCAAAGGGATCCCTGGGTTAGGCTGGTCTGGACTGCTGGGGCTGCCACTCACTAGAGGGCGCTCTTCTGTCACACTGGCCCTGCCTCACAAAACCCCACCCTGAACCCTTCAAGGACTGTGAACCCAACCCCTCCCTGCATTTCCTGCTGTCTCTAGTCAAAAGCAGGGGGGTCTCTCCAGGCAACACTGGCATACCCAACACGTCAACATACCTACATATGAGGCACGTGTTAGGGGTTAGATTGGTATTTCTAAATAAGCTCCTCTCATCCACTGGCTTTCCTTCCTTTCCCAGTGTGATGGCTGCCCAGACAGAGGAATAAGCTGGAGGGTACTCCATTCCTCCACACAATCATCCATGTCCATTTGACTCACCTTCCTCGCAGGACTGGGACTCATGGAGGGTCCAGACACTTAGAAACCCCAGAGAAGGAAGAGGTAATAGGAGCCATGTTCAGAACCCCCACACACCCCCCTCACACTCCATATCCTGCAACATGTGCAGGATTCACCCAGACCCCACATGAAGTAAAGAATCACAGAGGGTGGCTAAGGGCTCTCAGGGTATATGCAGTTTGGAAAGTCAGGATTCCTCTGTGTTTGTTTGCTTGTTAGACACAGATTCGAAAAGACAGCTTGAGAGAGATTCTGGATCTGGTGCTTGGGTGTGAAAGGGGAGGAGGCAGAGGCAGAAGGCAGGGGCTTGAGGGGAGCAAAACCAAGGTGGCGGTAGTGGAGGGTCGGAGGGGGAGGAGGAGGGGACCGAGAGCAGGATGGGGGAGGAGGAGGGGACCGAGAGCAGGTCCTTACTTGGCTTTCTCTGCTCTTGGAACTGGACCCCTGGGACTTCTTTTTCAATGTCCAGGTACTTCCTGCCATTTGCTTCCTGCCCCAGATTCTGGTAGTCTTCCTGTTCCCATAACCTGTCCAGGGGAGGCGGGGGCAGGATTTCACAACGAGCAGTCTTCCTTTGAAGTTGTCACCAGGCCCCTGAAGGCCATCCCCCATCCACTAACCATTTGGGAAGCAGAAGGACTTTCCTTCTCAACTCCACAGGAGGGGGCTGCTAAGTCTAAAGGGCTCCACTGAGACCTCCCTCCTCTTGCCTCATCCTGCAGCTGGCTGCAGTGAGACCACAGCTGCAAAACCAGGCTGTGAGGTCACAGTGCAGGCCTAGACACAGATCCAGGCTGCTGAGGGACTAAGGGTGTGGGTGCCTGGACCACTTGCTAAACCCTGCACAGGTCTGTGATGCTGCCACACCCTATGGGAGCTGCAGGCTCCAGAAGAAAAGGCTTGATCTGAGAACTGGGTCAACTCTATCTTACCAGGGCAAGATTCCAGCCCCAACCTTGTCATCGCAGCCACCTTGTCATCTGGGAAGAATCATGACCTGCAAGGAACAAACCAAGGGAAGTTAGAAACCTAGCTTACTCACTACTAGGGTCTCTCTTCCCCAGTTGACAGCAAATAAGTAAGTACATAAAAATGTGGATACAAGCAAGCTGGCCAGTTCAGTGCCCACCTGCTACCTCAGCACACTTGACCTGGGAACAAATTCTCACCACCCCTCCTGCAGAGTCAGGTGTGGCTAACATTTTGGCAGGCTCCCCTGAAGGCCCTGGCCCAGCCCTACCTCAGAGGCTCTGTCCTCAGCCTTTGTGCCATAAACAAATGAAGTGTTCACACATTCCCATTTGGGTTTTGTTCGGTCTGGGGTACAGAGGTGAACTGTCAGGGGAACCTGTTGCAGGCTGCAGCAAGCTTACACATTGCTCACTCCAGGATGTGACTCCTTGATTCTAACTGCCCTAAATGGGTACCCGTTCTGCAACCATGCCAGGAAAGTTTGTCAAACTTTTTGTTGACAAACTTCGTTCCAAATGCCCCTAAAAGACCAGAATGGACCAGGTGGCCTTTCCCCAGATTTTGCAACTCCAGAATACACAGGCCCACACTTACTCTCATCACTCCCTTTCCCAAAAGAATTCTGCAGGGTGGGGGAGGTTACCTGGAAACCTCCTTATCATATGTAAGGTTCTAACTGCATCTGGTTAGGACAGTTGTATGCTGGCCATAGCTTCTCTTTGTAAGGTAGTTTTGGGGCCTCACTGGTCTCAGATCAGTCTCTATTTGAGATGCACTATTTGGAGTCCAAGTGAAATCTCTCTCTCTCTCTCTCTCTCTCTCTCTCTCTCTCTCTCTCTCTCTCTCTCTCTCTCTTATATACACATACACACACTTTGGAAGGCTTGATTAAAAATTACCGATGGCCCTGTTTAGTGAGCTTGCAGAATTTTCTTGTCCCTAGTTCCCTTCAACAAATTCTAGGAAATGCAAATTATGCCTGGGGTAGAGGGGGACAGAACTCATCAGGCCTGGTGGGTGGAGGCCTGAGGAATGGCACAGAGGTGAGCAGATGCCCCTCCAGTAGGCTTTCTGAAGAAGGGATATGGACTAAGCCCAGGAGGAAGGCAAGGGGTAGAAGGTCTGCAGAGCTAAGAGGATTCCATGCGTGCGGGTGGGGGGAGGGCGAGGATAACAAGGGATAGAGAAGCGAGAACAAAGAAGGTCTCCTGGCTGGAGTAGGGGAGGGGCAGAGAGATAGATGCCAGGTGGACAGGAGTTTCCCAATCTGCCCTTTTCATCTAAGGATCCGGCATTCTGGAGGCCGAGACAGGGACCTGGCACTGTGTAATCCGAGGCACGCTCTTAATCTCTAAACCCTGGCTTCCATGGGGATGATTAAAAATAATAGTACAATGAGTTGGATGACTGAATGAAAAGCAGGTTAGTGGCATGTGCACAGTTTAAAGGTACAAAAACTGCTTACAACCTAGCAGAAGAGAGCTGGGGAGGAGGGGAGAAAGGGGACCAGTTAGTTGGGCAGATAGATAGGCCAGATTCCCCCCCCCCAAATTCCAACCCAGATTCTCACTTCCTGTGTGAAAAGGGCTAGCAAAGGTGTCTGTAAACAATAAAAGTGCAATTCAAAGATTGCCACTGGGGTGTGAAAACAGCAGGGGGGTGGAGGGGAAAAGAGAGAGGCAGCTGGTCAGAGAAATCAATTCCTTGCAGAGAGCGGATGTTTCTGCAGCTCATCGCTCCCCCCACACACTCTCCCGCGCGCACGCGCGCCACCATACTGCAGCAAACCCCTGGACACACCAGGCTAGAACAGTCCAGCCAAAGCGTTCAGAGAGGATGGCGGGTGAGAACAAGGTGGGGGCGGGGAGGGGGAGATTGTGGGCCGGCCAACGTGGGGGGCGAACCTCAGGGGAAAGTGTGAAAAGCCAGCCTGGCCACTAGGACTCTGGGCTACTTGGTTGGGGGGGGGGGGGCCCGAGCTCGGGCCGTCCCAGCTCCCGGCCGGCAGCACCGCCTCCCTAGAGGAAGGCGGGGGCCGGGCTGGGGAGCGGGAGGAGGCGGCGGAGGGCGGCGCTGCTGAGAGGTTATTTGTGGTTCGCTTTGATCCCGCGGGGGAACCTGAAACTCTCACATTCCTGGCATAGCAGCCGCCTCCAGCGCAGCACCGAGCCCGGGGCTGCGCGCTGGGGCCTGGGAGCCGCCACATCGTCGGCGCCACCGGTGAGTGCGCACCTCTGTCTGAGCTGAACCGGGCCCAGTCCGGCTGCGACCTTGGTGCTGAGCGCTCCAGGCACCCGCCGGGCAGTAGCGGTAAGGGTGGTCGCCATGCGACCCCAGGGGGGGGAATCGACGGAGGTGGGGGGGCGAGGCCCAAGCAGATGTGCCCCACCGGCAGCCGGGATCCCCCGCGCAGCCACCGCTAGCGTCCCCCGGGACGCCGTGCGCTCTTCCCAGGAAGGCGCCGAGCCCGGGTAGGGCCGCTCCTCCCGGGGTGCGCCACGCGGTGCGACCCGGCCGACTCCAGAGGCGCGCGGGTTCCCCACCGGGTGGCGGGACGGGGACTGGGAGTGAAGGAGAGGGGACTGAACTGGGGGATCTCGGGGTTGGTGTTTGGGACGGTGGTGGAGGCTCGGGGCCGTGGAACGTGACTGCGGGCGCCTCTTGCAGTTCAGACTACAGGGTCCTCGTGGCTGATCTGATTAGGTGGGGAGGCGGGGGCACAGGTGTCTTTGCCCCCCCTTCCCCAACTAGCCCAAGAATCCCTCTTTGTCTTGGTAAATCCTCTCTGGAGCCACCAACTGGCTCTCACTCAGAAGGAACGCAGCAGCCTGCAGTCCGGCCCGGTGACGTCAGCGCCGGGGTATTTGGAAAACAAAGAGGTTTAGGGAGGGAAAAGGGGACCCTAGACGCTTAAAAGACCTCCCCGGGCCACCTGCTCCCCTTTGCCATCTCGCCCTGGGCGCACAGGGTGGTTACCGGCGCTCGTGCTTGGCCTGAAGGTCGAGGTGAAGACGCGCACGCCCCGGCCTGAGTGAGAATCTGCCTTTCGTGATTATCTTTGGCTCCTCTGGCGAGCCGGAGCCCCCAGGTCAAGGCTGCTGACGGATGCCTGCTGGCTTAGGAGAGGGGTGACTTTTCTTTTCCGCAAGCTAGCACCGCTGGGGGGGCCGGAAAAGCACTTTTTGGTAACCGCTCGGCCGTGAGTATCTGGATGGCTGTCTGAGGGGCTTTGAGCAGGACAGAAGTGCCACGAGTCTAAGCCCGGACTGCCCGGTCCAGGCTTGGAGTGTTGGCGCGCCTGGAATTTGTAGGCCAGGCTCTGCATTCCTTCCTTCTCCGACAATGATTAAGTTAGGAAAAGCCCCGCAGAGGCAAAGCCATGTGAGCCGCGCTTCTGTTTGCTTGGGTTTTGCCCTGGTAACACAGGGTGTGTGTGGAGGGGTGGGGGGGGGGAACGGTAATTTGGTGCCAGGAATCCCGGGAACATCCCGTGTCCCCTGGACTAATCATTCCTCACTCGCAGCTGGAGTCCTGGGAGTGAAGCCATGGGCCCCCCACCCCCACCCCTTCTGCAATTGTGGCAGGACACTGGGGCTAGTTTTGTGGCAGAAAAGGGGGCTCACACGTCCCTGTGCCACACCTCCACCCCCATACACAAAGGATCCGTGTGGCAGACTTGTATTTTGTTTGGCTTTCCCTGAATCTCATTTTGGAGGTTTGTGTTGGAGGAGGCTGTGGAGAAAGCAGCTGGTGAGGAAAGCAGGAAGCCTTCCAGGCAGTGAGCTGCTTAGGAGACCAGCTTTGGAAGACAAAGCTTTCTCGAATATAATCTTCCCAAACTTTAGGCTCACAGCCCATGAGTCCCTGATAGCCAAGACCATCTCATTACTAACCTTCTTACCTCTCCAGTTGGTGCAATGGTTGTTACTCAGTGGTGATCCTTTGTGTGTCTAGAGGTCCACTGAGGGCTTTTTTTTTTCCCCTAAACAGCCAGTCTGCAGAGAGAGGACAATCATAAATCAAGAGACTTCCTGTCACTCTTTCTGTCCCTTGGCTCCGGTGCAGTTACAGTGAGCACACACTAGGTGACTGACCGCTCACCTTTGTGCCTCACCTTTGTGCCTCCTGTCACAAAGCCATCGATTATTGTCAGTTGCAGCCTCTCTTCAATTAACAAGCAGTCCCTTCTTTCTGCGTCTCCTGGCATTCTGATTGCAGCAGGTCATCCCTAGCAAGGTGTCTCAAATTTACCTGCAGCTGTTGTTGAAATGAAGACCAGGGGGTCTGTGGAGGATAGTTTAGAACTACTGTGAAGAGGCGGTGCTCAGAAATGAGGGCAGGGAGCATTTTGCTAGTGTTTCCATTGGGCTATTTTTTTTTTTGTTTTTATCAACTATCAATAAACTGGCGCCCTGTTCACCCCTACTTAGAAGAAGCAATTGGATCTGAGCTAGGCCTGTCCTGGAGTCACCTACCAGCCTGATTGATGGGTGGCTGGCTATGGAGATGGTGATTTCTGTTAGAAACTAGTTCCCTAGGTTTAGTGAGTCTCCATGAATACCGTTACAACAGTAATCATTTGCCAGGGAAGCTCAAAAGTCATTGCTTCATGGGGCTGGGAGTTTGGCCTAGTGGTTAAAGTGCTTGCCTAGCATGCATGAAGACCCGGGTTCAATTCCTCAGTACCACATATAGAAAAAAGCCAGAAGTGGTGCTGAGGCTCAAGTGGTAGAGCTCTAGCCTTGAGACAGTCCAAGGACAGTGCTCAGGCCCTGAGCTCAAGCCCAGGACTGGCAAAAAAAAAAAAAAGTCATTGCTTCATGATTCTGAATTGCATTCACAACCATATTTTCTGGCTTGTTTTTCTGTATATGTGTGAACTCAGGGCCTGAGCACTGTTGTTGAGCTTTCTCAAGGCTAGCACTCTACTTGAGCCTCAGCACCACTTCTGGCTTTTTTTTCTATGTATGTGGTACTGAGGAATTGAACCCGGGTCTTAGTGCATGCTAGGCAAGCACTCTACCACTAGGCCAAACTCCCAGCCCCCTTGCTTGACTTTTTTTCACTTAAGGCTGGTACTCTACCGCTTGAGCCAAGTCTCTACTTCAGGATTTTTGCTGGTTGGAGATAAGAGTCTTTGGATATGTCTGCCCAGGCTGGCTTCAAATCTGGATTCCCAGATCTCAGCCTCCTGAATAGCCAGGATTACAAGTGTGAGCCACTGTGCTTGGCTCTTCCTTTTGTTTTTGTTTGTTTTGTTCTGCAGGTCAGGGGGCTTGAACTGAGGGCCTTGGTACTGACACTGCACTTTTCTGCCCAAAGCTAATGCTCTACCCGTTTTGAGCCACAGCTCCAGTTCTGATTTTCTGCCTGGGCTGACTTGGAAAGGAGATCCTCAGGTCTCATGCTTCCGAATAGCTAGGATTACAGTTGTGATCTTCCAGTGTATGGCTTCTTTTTGTTTTCCACAGGGGAAACTGGCTCAGAAGTTTAGCAACTTGCTTTAGTATGTGTAAGTGTGGCATCTGAGCTTAGGCCTTCGTGTAACCTACCTATTCCAACCATGATCATTATATTTATGCTTTCAACCAGAGTGAAACAAAGTCCTTTACTTTTCCAAGTGTCCCCCACTGATTATCCTCTCTTTCCCTCTCCTTCCTCTCCCCCCCCCCACTCCCACCAGGTGCTCAGGGACCAGGTGCATGCACCTCATTGTCTAGGCAGTTGTGTGTGAGCAGAAGAAGCATGAGGACATTGGAAGATTCTTCAGGCACTGTCCTGCACCGCCTCATCCAGGAGCAGCTGCGCTATGGCAACCTGACTGAGACCCGTACCCTGCTGGCCATTCAGCAGCAGGCCCTGAGAGGTGGCGCTGGAGCTGGTGGCACAGGGAACCCTCAGGCCTCCCTAGAGATCTTGCCACCAGAGGACAACCAGGGGCTTCAACAGGCCACCAGGCAGGAGCCACAAGGCCAGGAGCACCAGGGTACTGAGCCCCACCTGGCGGAGAACACCCTCTACCGCCTGTGCCCACAGCCCAGCAAAGGCGA